>NC_134490.1:33760511-33835511 GCF_040206685.1 Ascaphus truei
GCTGACAGTGGAGAAGGAGGGAGAGGAGGAGGAGGAGCAGGAGTGGAAACACCTGATTTGCAAGGGAGAGGGAGGTGGGGGGAGTCAGAGTCTGAGCATGGAGTGTCTGGCTTCTTTGCTAGAGTCTGGAGGCTTTTGCATGCTAGTTTTATGTTTTTACACGGGGGTGTTAATGGGTTTCCCCACTTTTCTGCATGGATAGTAGGGAAGCGGGATTGATTGGGGAGCCTGAGCAACAAGGCACCTAGCAGAGTGTTTGTCAGGGTGCTTTGCCCCAAGTTTGCCCTGCAGTCCGTCAGCTTGTGGTGTGATTTAGGGATAGTATATAGGAGGAGGTATAGGGAGCGGTTATATGGGGCAAAAGGAGGAGATATAGGGAGCGGTTATATGGAGTAATAGGAGGAGTTATAGGGAGAAGTTATATGGAGCAATAGGAGGAGTTATAGGGAGCGGTTATATGGGGCAATAGGAGGAGTTATAGTGAGTAGTTATATGAAGCAAAGGGAGGAGTTATATGATGCGTTATATGGGACAATAGGAAGAGTTATAGGGAGCAGTTATATGGAGCAATAGGAAGAGTTATAGGGAGCGGTTATATGGAGCAATAGGAGGATTTAAAGGGAGAGGTTATATAGAGCAATAGGAGGTGTTATAGGGAGAGGTTATATGGAGCAATAGGAGGTGTTATAGGGAGGGGTTATATGGAGCGATCAACATAAGAAATATTTTACATGGAGCAATAGGAGTTGTAGGGACATTTCTGTGCCCCAATATACAGACCTATCATATGCAAATGATCATATATTTATTGAGTTCAGGACGTGTAATATCCACAAACTCAACCCCCACCCCCTCTTGTTCCCTTTTCGGATAAATTATAGAAAGGTGTCATCCCCCCCCCCCCCCCCCCCCACACTCCCCTTCTCATCTGATGACTGTTTTACTGGTTCTTATGTAACTGTAGTCTTGGCAAATGAACAAATTCCACAGATTTTCTTTTAATTAATTAAAAAAAAAAAAAAAAGATATCTAGGCATTTTTCCACATGAGTCAATATTCCAAAGGGCAGATTAACTAAACAGTGCATTGCGGAAACCTCTGGCAGCAAAGGGGGTTAAGGCAGCTTACAGACCAGAACCATGAACCTTATTTTTGCCCCCAAAACCATGCAATAATTGTTTGCATTTAGGGAAGGGGACGAGACTAGAAGCAGGCACTGCCCCTGCCTATGGTGTACCGACCTTGTGAGGAGCTGGCAGGGGGTGGCACTTAAAGCTGGCACTTGGGTATAAGCATCATTTTTAGAACCTTCCCAAGCAAAGGAAACCCCATTTAACTGGAAGTAAGACAAACTAACCAGTATAATGGGATTTTGGCGCAGAAACCTTAACTGTTGAGGAACATGGGACCTGATTTTAAATCTGCACCGAAGCTTCACAATGTGTTGCAGGGCCATCTGTCTGCAAAGCGGTTCAAAACAAGACATTTTATTTCAGTGAGATAGATGAAATGATGGGGTTTGTGCAAATAATTAGATCCATTCCTGCAGGGGGGTCAAAAGCAATTTGGTGATGATGTTCCATAGTACCTCTACTTTTTTATTTTCAATGCTACAGTACGACTTCTTCGGTTAAGAACAAATAAGCGGATTAATGATAACTAGGGCCGTCTCCCTTCTTGCAGGAATTTGGCAGGCACAGTACAACTACTTTCTTTCACCACTGAAGCCATCTCGGCAGTGTGCTACGTACAAGCAGGCGCACAGCGGAGCTTCCAGTAAGAGGTGAGACATCAGGGTTATGAATGGAGATGCAGTAATGGCATGACAGGGGCTGCCCGGCCTGCGGGTTTCCTCACAGGACCTGAGCGGAATACCAATCAGGGGACGCTCCCTAAGTGCTGACAATAGGAAATGTTCCCTTAAGAATGTGACTGGCAGACACTCCCTTAACCTGCTCACTGCCTCAGTGAAAAAGGACTGTTCTGTGCAGAAAAGCTTGCAATCTAATCTTTGATACCTGATGCTCTACACCTTCTCACTTTCCTTTGTCTGTGTCCTTCTGTTTTTGTATGTTTCTCTGCCCCTACTCATTGTGGCTGTTCATTTTATCTGCTATTATACCAGACCTGCCAGCTACAGTATCACTCATCCAGAGGTCGGTCTCGCTCATTTTTAGCCTCAGCATCTTACAGACTTCAGTGTCTCAGTGAAATAATTCAGCATGGGAGAAATGCTGCGAGAATGATTTTGCTCCTTGCATTTCTCTCCGCGTGCTTCTGCCTTGCTGCCATGACGGCAGGGAAAAGAAAAAGGTGGTGGGTGGGGGGAAGGGAGCAGGCCAACTAGGTGTATCGTGTTTTTCCCAGTAAAGTATATACCATGGGCTGGGCTGTATATATCAGATACACTAGGGGTTAAAGAAGCAACACTGCAGCAAATGTGATCAGAAGATTTTATTATCCATAATAACCAATGTTTCGGTCCACTATCTCATGGCCCTGATGAAGGTCCCATAGTGAACCGAAACATTGGTTATTGTGGGCATTGCAAGACATTTTTTTTTCTCCCCCATGCTCTTGCTTGAGACTGTCCTCCTGAAGTCGAACAAGTCCTGTTACTGCTCCCAAGGATCTTCAGCCTGATGGCAAGGAAGTTCCGAGGGTTTCTTGATGCCGTCCTCCATCGGGGTTCTGGACGTCCTCCTCTTCTTTTCTTCGGCTAGACTTTGGTTTCCGGCCGGAGCCTACTCACCCAGGTCGTTTTCTCTCCGAAGAGAGACGGTGACTAGCCGTGCATACAGTAACTGCATCTCCTCTGCACACACAAACACAAAGTAAATGCTATGTGTAAAGTGGATGAACTGTTAAAGTGATCAAAGCAGGACACCAGGTGCTGCGTGTCTGTGCCAAAGCAGCTCAGCCCTAATGGGCTGGCCGGGTTAAAAAAATTCCGTCCCTCCTTAGCCAGAAGGCCCAGGAACGGCGTGAATGAGGGAAGTAAATCCATAGAATCTAAGGTCCAATGCTGGGAACTATTCCATGTACCATTGTGAAGCTGCGGAAGGGCATAACCTTGCCCACAGTGAGCCTCACACAGACGGTACTCTACTAAGAACCCCCCCCTGTGACTTCTCCAGCCGGGGTGCATGGATCCAAAAAATCTTGGGCTCATCCCACCTCTCGACCAGGCCAGAGGACCATGTGTGTGCCACTGTCCATCCTACTCCTGCCACAGGTAGAATAGACACTACACTTGATCTTAGGCCGAGAAGCAATTGCAAAACATACTGTACTATATATATATATATATATATATATATATATATATATATATTACGCAGTTATGCAAGACGTCACCAGCGACCACGTGAATCTTGTGCATCGAGACATTATTCTACCTCTACTACTGTGTGGTAAGCAGGAGGACTGACTGCTTAAACAGTAAGCACCTACCTCTGTGCATTCTGGAGCTATTCCTGGATGAGTTCTTAGCACAGTACTTTTGTTTCGTGCACCATTGCGTCGAGCACACTAAGGATTCCTTAGTCATTTCCCAGAATCCCTTGCTGCAGTGGAAGCATGGTATGCTAGGTGATAATGGTGAAAGGCAGGGTTCACAACATCCAGCCAAGTGAAGAACACTCTCAAGGAGTTAGGCATATCATTATCCAAGTCTACCATAAAGAGAAGACTTCATGAGAGCAAATACAGAAGGTTCGCCACAAGGTGCAAACCATTCATAAGCCTCAAGAATAGAAAGGCCAGATTAGACTTTGCCAAACAATATCTAAAAAAGCCAGCCCAGTACTGGAACAGCATTCTTTGGACAGATGAAACTAAGATCAACCTGTACCAGAATGATGGGAAGAAAAAAGTTTGGAGAAGGCTTGGAACGGCTCATGATCGGAAGCATACCACATCATCTGTAAAACACTGTGGAGCCAGTGTGATGGCATGGGCATGCATGGCTTACAATGGCACTGGGTCACTAGTGTTTATTGATGATGTGACAGAAGACAGAAGCAGCCGGATGAATTCTGAAGTGAATAGGGATATATTGTCTGCTCAGATTCAGCCAAATTTAGCAAAGTAGATTGGACGGAGCTTCATTTTACAAATGGACAATGACCCAAAACATACTGCGAATGCAACCCAGGAGTTTTTTAAGGCAAAGAAGGGGAATATTCTGCAATGGCCAAGTCAATCACCTGATCTCAACCCGATCGAGCATGCATTTCACTTGCTGAAGATAAAACTTAAGGCAGAAAGACCCACGAACAAACAACAACTGAAGACAGCTGCAGTAAAGACCTGGCAAAGCATCACAAAGGAGGAAACCCAGCGTTTGGTGATGTCCATGCATTCCAGACTTCAAGCAGTCATTGCCTGCAAAGGATTCTCGACAAAGTATTAAAATTGAACATTTTATTTAGGATTGTGTTAATTTGTCCAATTACACTTGAGCCACTGACATAAGGGTAGTGTGTATGAAAATGGTTGCAATTCCTAAACGTTTCATACGATATTTTTGTTCAACCCCTTGAATTAAAGCTGAAAGTCTGCACTTCTATTGCATCTCGGCTGTTTCATTCCACATCCATTGTGGTGGTGTACAGAGCCAAGATTATGAAAATTGTGTCAGTGTCCAATTATTTCCGGACCTAACTGTATATACAAGTTCCATATTGGCATTCAGATCTGATGCGCTCTATGCAAATCGGCCTCATGCATCTGCCTCCTGCCTGGCTATTTATATATGAATTTGGCACTTTGGAATAGAAAGCTCTCAACACAAAGCGATGTTCTAAATAAAGTTCTGCAGGGTGAAGACTGAAGAGAAAGAGGAGAACAAGCAGAGAGAGGGAGTTAGAAGATGAGAAGCAGTGAGAGGGATAGAGAAGGAGAAGCAGAGGGAGGGATAAAGAGAGAAGGAGAAGCAGAGAGAGGAATAGAGAGACAATGAGAAGCAGAGAAGAGATAGAGAAGCAGAGAGAGAGGGGGAGGCAGGAGGAGAAGCAGAGAAAGGGAGAGAGAGGGAGTAGAAGCAGAGAGAGAAACTAGATGAAGAGAAAAGAAGCAGAGAGAGGGTGAGTCTGAGGAGAAGCAGAGAAGAGTGAGGGGAGAAGCAGAGAGAGGGATAATAGAGGGAGAGAGGGTAAGGAGAGAGCGAGGAGGAGAAGCAGAGAGAGGGATAAGAGAGGGAGAGAAAGGATAAGGAGAGAGGGAGGAGGAGAAGCAGAGAGAGTGAGGAGGAGAAGGAGAGAGAGTGAGGAGGAGAAGGAGAGAGAGTGAGGAGGAGAAGCAGAGAGAGGGAGGAGGAGAAGCAGAGAGTGTGAGGATGAGAATCAGAGAGAGAGAGAATGGGGAGAAGCAGAGAGAGGCATAAGAGAGGGAGAGAAAGCAGAAGCAGGCAGAGGGAGGAGTAGAAGCAGAGAGAGAGAGTACAGAGGAGAAACAGAGAGAGAGAGAGTGAGGAGGAGAAACAGAGAGAGAGGAATAGAGAGACAAAGAGAAGCAGATAGAGGGGGAGGCAGGAGGAGAAGCAGAGAGAGGGAGAGTGAGGAGGAGAAGCAAAGAAGCGTGAGGAGGAGAAGCAGAGAGATTGAGGAGGAGAAGTATAGAGAGAGAATGGGGATAAGCAGATAGAGGCATAAGAGGGAGAGAAAGCAGAAGCAGGAAGAGGGCGGAGAAGCAGAGAGAGAGAGTGTGGAGGACAAACAGAGAGTGAGGAGGAGAAGCAGAGAGAGAGTGAGGAGCAGAAGCACAGTGAGTGAGGAGGAGAATCAGAGAGAGAAAGGAGAAGCAGAGAGGGGGAGAGTGAGGAGAAGCAGAGAGAGGGAGTGAAAGGAGAAGCAGGGAGAGTGAGGAGGAGAAGCAGAGAGAGAGAGTGTGGAGTGTGCAAACTTTTTGCAGTACTTTTCATACCATGGGTTCACTTAAAAAATGCAGCAAGCAGTTATTCATTTTCCCAAAATTCACCATATTGATCCATGAAACAGAGAGAAAGAGAGAGGAACGTGAGCAAGATGAGGAGGAGGAGGGGTGGGAGAAAGGAGAAGGAGGGGGAAGTGAGGAGGGGGAGGGAGATAGGAGAAGGAGGGGGAGAGAGTTGGAGGGTGGAAGAAAGTTGGAGGGAGAAATAGAGAAAGGAGGAGGGGAGGAGGAGGGAGGAAGAGATAGACGAGAAGAAGTAGAAGAGATAGAGGAGGAGATGTGGAAAAGAGAGGAGGGGGAAGAGAAAGGAGGGGGGAAGAGAGAAGGAAGGGAACAAAGAAAAGGAGGAGAGGGAGGAGGGAGAGAGAGAAGGAGGACAAGGGGGGAGAGAGGGGAGGAGGGGGCGGGAGAGAAGGGAAAAGGAGGGGGACAGAGCGCAGCGGAGCAGGGGGGAGAGAGCGGAGGAGCAGGAGGGAGAGAGAGGGGAGGAGCAGGAGGGAGAGAGGGGAGGAGCAGGGGGAGAGAGAGAGGAGGGGGAAAGAAAGAGAGGAGTAGACTGGGAAAAGAGAGGAGTAGGTGGGAGAGAGAGGAGATGGGGATAGAGAGAAGGGGGAGGGAGATAATGGGGGAGAGAGAGGAGGGGGAGAGATTGGAGGGGGTTAGAGAGTGGGGGAAAGGTGGGAAAAGAGTGAGGAGGAAGATAAGGAGGTAGAGAGAGGGGGGAAGAGAGAGGAGGGACCTTCCCACAGCCCAATGACGGACACTGAATGCATCAGAGATCAAATGTGTAACTCGTGTATGCAGACTACTGTAACTATTCATTTTATCTCCCACTGCAGAGGGTCTGCAGGAGAAATAAAACCTAGTAAAGCCTTACTGTGAGTCCTGGGCCCTCGAGGGGGAACCTGTAATGACCAAAATCATGATCTCCTTGGAATATACCTGGCTGGGTCCCACAATATGTGCACCAGGGAGCTTTAAACTGGCTGTGAAGACATTACAAGAACAACCCTTGAGTGCCTTTCATGCAATAAGGAAACCACTGATTAGTCTCAACCCTTCAGTAAAATTATTATTAAAGCTATTCGATTAATTGGGCGTCTCTCAGTAGATACATTAGACTGGCTGTTGGGAGATTCTAAATATGTTAATAGAAATCTAGAAGAAGAGATGGTATTTCCTCTCTCCTCACCCAATCGACCACATGCGGATTCATGAGAAATCTCAGATCATATTAACTCAAATGATTTCTTTCAAAACCCTATTTAGTCCTGGGTGAAACTGGGGGATACGCTAGATATTCATGTAAAACATATAACATACTTCGCTTGTCTTGTCTTGGAAATCCAAGGTTTCCAGGGTGGCTCAAGGAATGCACTTTTTAATTGCTGGTATAAACTACTGTGGGTGTTAAACAAGTTAAAGACATTTTAGGCCCTTTTACGCAATACAGTCAATCAATGTCAAGCACTTGAAAGAAAAATTTCTTTTTTATTCTTTCCTACTGGTCAATCATTATGTGGGCTCTCTTGCCTGAGAGAAAAAAAAATAAAATTAAAATTTCAAGTTCACAGATTTAGGTTATGCCGAAAGGTACGCAGAGAAACAAAATTGTATTTACATGAATATCATAAAATGAAAAAAAAAAGGCAAGACCGATGAGAAAAGTAGAATGAAAATATAGAAAAAAAACAGCATATATCTATTAAATGATGGAGTACAGATCTAACCAGTCCAGAGCAGAATCATTATGTGGGCTCTCTTGCCTGAGAGAATCCCCGTTTTTGGTCAAGAAGTGACTTGAATAAGAATATTGAAATCCCTAAAACTCTGAAATACTCAACACATTTAGTCACTCAATTTTTAAGGGAGCGATTAGGGGAGGAAACTAAAGAGAATATTGTGAAATATTGGTCTGTAGATTTCCCAGCTGTAACTGATCCCTCAGTCCTAATACAGTACAGGCATACCCCTGTATTGCACTTATCGATGCACATACTATACTGCAATCATCATATATACGTGCATAACTGATGTAAATAACGCATTTGTAACAGGCTCTATAGTCTCCTCGCTTGCGCACAGCTTCGGTACAGGTAGGGAGCCGGTATTGCTGTTCAGGACGTGCTGACAGGCGCATGCGTGAGCTGCCGTTTGCCTATTGGGCGATATGTCCTTACTCGCGAGTGTACTTAAAGTGAGTGTCCTTAAACCGGGGTATGCCTGTACATGGGTATAAGAGAAATCTAAAAGCTACTCAATCTGTAAATTTAAGAGGATTACAAATTCATATAATCGTCATAAAATCCAAGATGGCCGCTGTGTCACAAGGTATTTCAGCCAATCAGAGTGTGGAATTGGTTCCCACGATCTAATTGGCTGAAATACCATGTGACGCCGGCTTCGTGACGTCATCTTAAAGGCAAATGAAGCACAGCCATTCTGATTGGCTGGCATCATTCCCTTTAAGTGACGTCATGTCAAAAAAAAAATGTAAGTCGCAATATGGTTTTAACAGCCAATCAGGTGGCTGTTAACCATTTTGAGGCTAAATGTGACGTCACAAGCCTTATTTAAGGCCGTGACGCCTCATTTGAGCCCAAGAAGACGACGGGACAACATCGGTTGGGATTTAACATGGGGTATTTTGGATTGACAGATGAAGAAAGAAGATAAAGAAGATGAAGAAATGGTTACAGATGAAGATAGAAGAAGGTGAGTAAAGAAAGAAAAAAGAAGATTGGGGTACCTGAGCCGGATCTTCATGGCGGATGGCATCGGATGCTGTTGGAGGCCTTCAAGGTACGTGAGCTTCCTGTTACCCCGGGAGTCGGAGGGCCACCGCTTCTAATGGTAAGTAATATATTCAATGTTTGTAAATGTCTCTTTTTACAGGTTTATTCTTTGGATGTGATTGTTGATTTTTTGGGGAAGGCACATTGACTGATAATATATTAATCTGTACTTCTTCAGGGTCGGGATTAATACATTATTATGCCAATATTTGGGGGGCATTTCTCGCTTGGTATTGCTGTTGCTTTTTTGCATTTCATTTATTATGTGGATGTGATCGATTGTTTTTCATGCTTAATGTAATTAAAGGTTTGCGATTGGTGTTCGTTTGTACTTAATGTAATATTATGTTAGCTAATGTGTTTTATGGTTAGTTCAGATATTGCTAGAATTTATTTATTTCTATTTTACTGTTTAAATTCATTAATGTTGGAGTAATTCATTGTTTGGATTGGTTAGTGTTACTATTCATTTTGAGTTGGTTTCGGAATTAATTGTTTTGATTGGTTAATGGTTTAATTAATTAATTGTTGATGTTGCTATTGATTGTATTAGCTGGCTACTGATTTTATTTAGTGACGTGTGATTTTTTGGAGTTTAGTTATGTTTTATTACTGTGTGTCTTGTGTATTAATGTATTGTAATCAGGGTGCCCATTGAGTGCTATAGTGGCTTATCATGCTCATATTATTATTATATGGGTATGATGTACAACTATACTACTCAATGGGTATAGGGTGGGTATAGTCAGTCCGGGGTGGGTGCTTAGTCCTCCCGGGTTAGTATCGGGTCAGGGTGGGTTAACCCCTTAATGACTATAGCGGTTAGTAACCGCTAAGGTGATTAAGGGGTTAGGGGCCATTAGAATGTATTTATTTTGTATATATGCTTTCTGGCAACGGAGGACAGAGGGACCTGCTGTTGTGGTAAGTATAACTTTATTTATTTACTTTATTTATGTATGCTAATGCAGTGTTTAATAATGGGCAAATAATCTATTATCCATATCTGAATAATAGTTATTTTGGCCATTACTGTGCTGTATGGGTTTGGGCGGAGGGGGGGGGGCGTGTATTGATGTTTTTTTAAATATTTATTAATATACATTTCTTTAATAGTGTAGATGTGCAGGGGGTCTCCGGAGCTGAACCACGTTGGTTTCAGGTCCAGGGACCCCCTGCTTCCCGAGATACAGGCCCCTTTATGGGGTGCCGGTATCCTTCTGCATTGAAATGTCCAGCGTCACGTGACCGGAACATTTCCTTGCATAGGAGATACCGGCACCCCATAAAGGGGCCTGTATCCCGGGAAGCAGGGGGTCCCTGGACCTGAAACCAACGTGGTTCAGCTCCGGAGACCCACGGCACATCTGCACTATTAAAGAAATGTATATTAATAAATAATTTTCGGGCGACATTTCAGCTGGGAGAGGCGGCTCTCTCAGAGCCGCTCTCTCTGCAGCAGAAATGAATCGCTGGTTTAGGCCTTTTCAGAGGCTCGATGCTCTCGCTGGCAGCAGCTCGCCCGTTTTGGGCATTTTGCTATCACTGGTAATCGAGCCTTTCTGAATACCGTGATAGCAACACCCAAAAAAACGCCATTTTACATTCTCTGGTGATTTTTTTTATCAATCCTCTCTGAATAAGGCCCTAAATGTGTTATATATATATGATACAAATGTATGTAATCCAAAAGTATCGTTACCCTTTTTGTTTGGTTCTGTATCCCATCCCCCACTTTTCTTAAAGAAAATTCAAATAAAGAACAAGTTTACAAAAAAAAAAAAAAAAGCCTTTGCAAAATCTAGGAATATTGCACCAGTGAGTTGTCCCAGTTCCATTCCACACTGGATTTCATTGTAACCTTTTAGCAGGGTAGTTACGGTGGAGTGTTTGGGGTGAAAGCTAGATTGAAATTGGCTAGGGAAATTTGTCTTGGTATAGTAATCGCTTAATTGGGAGTGAACACATTTTTCCATGACTTTGGATAGTATTGGGAGAAGAGATATTGGCCTGTAGTATGAGACAGTGTTTTTTGCCCCCACTTTTGAAGATTGGGACAACTCTGGCAGTTGGGGCACCAAGTCGTAGGAATTTAGATTGCAGTAAATCAGGTCCACATTGGCTGCTTAGTTTTAATTTGAGAAGTGTTTGTGTAATCTCCACTTCAGATACTGGGACAAATTGAAAATTGTGGGCAGTGTTGGGAGAGGGTGGGGCTATAGGGGTACACTCAGAATGATGTTCATGTTTGTGGTTTGGGTTGCGTTTCTATAATAAGTTAGTAGCACACCCCACAAAGTATTCATTGAATGCATTTGCAATGTCAGTGGGATTTGTCAGAGTAATAAATATCATCTTTAATGATATTAGATGGTTGTTGATGGCTAGAACGCTTGAATATATTGTTTATGACTTTCCAGAAGTTAGCTGGATTTGATGTATTCTGGCGAAGATTGTCAGAGTAATATTGTGCTTTTGCGTCTTGTTTGCCTTGTGCACATATGTGCCTGTGCCGCAGGCATATGTAGTTATTAAGATCCTTGGTAGTGCCAGTAACTGTACATTGTAGCTTTTCCACAAGGCTTCCCTAAAATGGTAGAGAGCTATAAGGTTGGTTGTAGATCATGGATGGTGGGCCCCCGTACCCTTATTCTGCATAGTAGAGCATGGGTATCACAGAGTTTTAAGAACTCGAATTGGAAATAGTCGAGCGCAGAATCGGGGTTGGAAATTAAGTCGATTCTGTACCAAGGGCTGGTAAGGTCAGCCAGAAACGGTTGTGGATTAAAGTTTCTAAATGTTCAGGCGAGGAGAACTTTAGGGCTTGATTGGGATGGTTTGATTTTCCTTACACAGTACACTATTGCATGGTCACTGAAAATGTCAGGAAGGATGCCAGAGGATTTGATTCTGTTGGGATTAGAGGAGAGAATCCAGTCTAGCCAGGAATGGTTGTGAGATTTCAGGTTTGTCTGTGTGGGTTGGAAAATGAGTTGTGTTAGGTTAAGTGACTTGAGTTGTATGTGGATTTTGTTGTTTTTAGGGTCCAGCCAGTTGTAATTAAAATCCCCAAGAACTAGCAGCTCACTCTTCTCATTCAGAGAGAAAATTGAGCCAAGAAACTGGGTGATATCAGTCGGGGATTGTAGTAGGTCTTTAGGGGGGCGGTAGATGCCAGCAAACAAGACGAGCTTAGAAAAGGGGAGGCACATTTTGCCAACTAGGATTTCAAAAGAGGTTGGGCTTGGGGGGCAATTTAGCAGCGTAAATTGTAAGGTGTCTGTAATATAAAAGAACACCCCATCTCCTCTCTTTGACTTATCTTTAGAAATGGAGTGAGTATCCCTGAATGGCGATATTTGCATCAAGGGTTTTAGGGGTTAGCTATGTTTCTGTGAGAATGATGGCTTTGGTTTTATGCATAAGGTACCATGCCATTAGTTCATCCAGTTTGGGAAGCAGGCTCCAGATATATATATGGGTGACAGATAGACCTTTTTGTAATTTGAAGGAGTTCAGTTAGGGAAGTTGTATGGGCAGTTGTATGGGCAGAGTTGAGAAGGGAGGGACTGGGTTAAGTTCAATATCCCCTGCTTAAGATAGTAACAGTATAAACACAAATAGAAATTTGAGTAGTTGTTTGAAAGTTGTAAATTTGTGATGTTTGCCATTAGAGTGAGCGGTGGTTGATGTGCTAGTTTTCAGAGTTCTCCACCAACATTCAGTAGATAGTGCAAGGCTTTTGAGTAATCCAGGGTATATGATGATATTGTGTGTGGACCAGGAGGGAGGAGTTTGTCGTAGATAGAGAGAGTAACATTTCCAGAGTTTAGATAACTATAAGGTTCATTATCACAGAGGTAGGTAATGTTGCATGAAGCTGTTGTAAGCCAAGTGAGTTTGTGCAGAGTAAACAGCAGAGGTGTGCCTTTTCCTTGCCAAAATGTTTTGCTGCACTTGCAATGCTAGGGTCTGTGAGGTTTTGCAGAGGGATTTGGGGTGGCAGGGGGCGGGGGGTGTAGTAAATAAAGTGTACAGAAGGGTTAAAAGTGCAGGCTAACAACCATAGGATAATAGTGTGGTCAGATAAGCTCACCATGTGTTGCCTTGTGTAGAAGAGTTTGCAGAAAGATCCAGTATCCATTCCACCTCTAGTCTAACTATGTCTTTTCACTTAAAGATGGTCACTTTAAAATGCAGCACTCTTAAGATGCTAATGCTAAACCATGTGACCTGCCAAGCAGCCATAAAGTGCACTTTAACTAAGTGACTCAAACCTGTCACTCCATCAGTGACATGTGGACAGAGACGTTTTGTTAATGATGACTTTGAAGAAAATATACGCTCTATCAGATATTGAACAAAAAGGCAAAAATGTTATTTAGAAAAAGTGAGTTATATATTATCTCACTGAGCGACAATTTGAGGAAAACTGTTATGATCTGTTTTCAGCATACAGAATGCTATATAATTAGACGGACTGCCATATATTAGAGAAGATGAGTAATTGTTCATTTGTGGGACATACTGTACATAGTGGATCCTATTGTAAGGAGGTTGTATTTACAGTTGACAACAATGTTTAGATTTTCTACGTTTTGAGACATTTTATTTAGTTAGTTTTATTTTATTTAAGTTGAAATTATGTATGTAAGTGTATATGTTTGAATGTTTAGTATTTGAATAATTCAGTATTTGGTTTGATTAATAGGTCTGTTTCTATATTGTTCTGCTTAATGCATTTTGGGGAACAAACAAACCACAACTTTCATTCAACCATTATACATTAACAGGATGCTGGATGTAGCAATTTCATCATCAAACTAATAGCACCAGTCCGCATTGTCCTTGATGCCCCACTAATCATCAGATGCACGAAACCCCTCCTGCCATAAGAACAGTGGGGTCCCTGCATCCTTGCTCTACTTTCCCCATTAATCAACAGTTCCACCTTGCTACCAGCAAGGCCACCCCACAAGGCTGTGACAAACCCAACCACCTCAACACTCCGGTCCCCTCTCCCAGCTCCATCCGAGCCCCGGTCTCAAATGTAATCCGTTTTCTCCTAAACTTGGAGGCTGGAGGTTGGGCCACCCAGTCATTGGGGACTCCCATCCCCATTTTGGGACCTATGTCCCCTCTTAAAAGAAGAGATCGCTGTGCATTACATGGTGTTCACCAATACAAAGAGGGAATACTACAAGTGAGAGTAAAGTTCTAGTAGAGGGGACCCTAAACTGGACCTCGTTTCACAGTGTCTGGGATCTCAACCCCCCTCCCCCTCCCCCCTCCCGCACAGCTCTCTGTGTGGGCGTTATCTCCAGAAGAAATAAACACTTTCTCTAAGTGAGAATTTGGACGAATTCCAAGCTCTGTCTCCAAGACACAAATCAACTTTAAAATAATATTTTCCTTCTAGAAATTATTATTATTTTGCTATCAAATCCTGCAGCACATTTCGATCCCTGAGACGTATAGATAACAAATTATTTTTGTGGGGCCACTTAAATATGGCTTCCATCATGAATTTTGAATTTCAGCCCCAAAACAACATTGCTCCATTTAACTGCTCCCTACAACTCCTCCTATTGCTCCATATAACCTCTATCTATAACTCCTCCTATTGCTACATATAACCTCTATCTACAACGCCTCCTATTGCTCTATATAACCTCTATCTACAACGCCTCCTATTGCTACATATAACCTCTATCTACAACGCCTCCTATTGCTACATATAACCTCTATCTACAACGCCTCCTATTGCTACATATAACCTCTATCTATAACTCCTCCTATTGCTACATATAACCTCTATCTACAACTCCTCCTATTGCTACATATAACCTCTATCTACAACTCCTCCTATTGCTACATATAACCTCTATCTATAACTCCTCCTATTGCTACATATAACCTCTATCTACAACTCCTCCTATTGCTCCATATAACCTCTATCTACAACTCCTCCTATTGCTCCATATAACCTCTATCTACAACTCCTCCTATTGCTCCATATAACCTATATCTACAACTCCTCCTATTGCTCTATATAACCTCTATCTACAACGCCTCCTATGGCTACATATAACAGTAAAGGAGCAATGAAGCTTGATATACTGACACAGAAAAAAATGCAGCATGTAAATGACAAATTCTGTCTGAATGGTTGGCCCCAGGTTACATTATAAAACACTGTACTCTGCTCTCATCTATGTAGCTAAGAAATGTCACTTTACAATCAGCATAGGATAGATGCTGCCACCTGCTGCTTTTTCTATTAATTGCTTCATTCAGTGTCCAAATTTGCTTTGTTTAAGGCACCTCAGAGTTCAGATTATAAACCTGTCCCTGGTCATCTGGAGTCAGGAACTCACTCTAGATTAGGTATAAACCCAGCACTGCCTGAGCCTGTCCCTGATAATCTGTAACCAGGAGATCACCCTACATTAGATATAAACCCGGGACTGTCTGAGCCAGTCCCTGATAACCTGCAGTCAGGAGGTCCCCCTGTAGGGACTCACCAGTAGGGACTCAGAATGGCCTTTGTGATCCAGGAGGAAGTGGAGGGAGCTGGGCTGAATCCCCCAGGGAAATGAGTGGATGTGGCCTTGGCTTGTCTGTAGTTGAAGGCCCAAATGTTATGGATACATCTGAAGAGTTGTATAATGCAGCTGCAGTGAGCATCAGCCCTGAATCCGTCAATTGGCTGCAAATGGAGATTAAAAAGAAGGTTAAAAAGAAAAAGCTCCTTGAAAACCACTTTGAAGGAGTAAATATATTTAAGGAAAAAAAGGAGGTCGGAGTGCAGAAAACACAGAGGAAGAAAACAAATCCAGAACGCTGAACAAAAGCGTCAGAAAAAGGGTGGAGTGGAGAAACTAAGAGATTGGCCCCAACAGAGAGAGCAGCGCAGAATGCACACAAAGAAAGATTAGTTGAAAAAAAAAACTTGGAATTCACACAACCTATCATAGAGGATGTAACCTAGACATAGGGTTACAACAAAAGATTGGGAGCCCAATGCTACACTGGCGACACACTTTATTCGAGCTCGGCTAGTCCCACGAATTCGGGTATACCCGGGTGTATTGAGGTTTGTGACTGTTTTCTGCCCGAGTGCATTGAGGTATTTTCCAAGCAGGGATTGAAGCATTTTATTCCTGCTGGCTGCAATACTGCACAGTATATATATATATACTGCATTACAATTCATGAATTTATGCCATCTGGTAGACACGCGAAGCATTGCAGCCTATTAAATCCTAATCATTATCATTTAACAGATCAGCCGCCCGTCAGCCAGGCATGAACCCAGGCTGGGAAGGCAAACGCAACGGGGCTTGTCAGAGGTGAGGAGCGGCGCATTCCAGGTATCTGCCAGGTACATACTGGGTATTTGCTCGAATAAAGTGTGTCGGTGCAGTACATCCAATTGACAGAACATATATGGTAATAAGTATAAAGTGTAAATACTTCAATAATAATATTTTTCTTGGTTATTTAGTTAAACCTTTTGACCAAAGTGTCAAAAGCCTGCATACCACGTCAAGGAATAACCAAATTTTGCAGCTCCTAACACTACACTGTGAACCCTTCCTTTTACCTCTGTATGAGGGGAAACAACCACAGTGAGTCCTGTTCAATCAGCAAAATGTAAAAAACCTCCCAAGTTAAAAAGGGGGAGAGCTCACCCCTCCCCACCTTTTTAACTTGGGAGGTTTTTACATTTTGTGTATGTCTAGTCATAAGGTTGCCAGGTGTCCAGTGTTGAACCGGACGGTCCTGTATTTGGACGCTCTGTACAGTAAAAAATTAGAGGTAATACTGGACATGTGTCTGGTATTACCTCTCTGGACAAAGTGACCTGACCAGCTTGGGGAGCCGCGGGATTTCCCAGAGCAGGGAAAGAGCAAGGCTGCTGCTAGGGGGCTGGGCAACTTTCTCCATCCCGATTGGCTGCTGCTGCGTAATGCAGCCAGTCAGGACGAGGTGTCAGGAGCCTGGAGGTGGGGCAAATGAGAGAAGGAAACAGCATGGAGCAGTGAGAGGGATGGTTAGGTGTGTTTGTGTGTGTCTCGAGTGTGTCGCACCTTTCACTACTGTGTCCAGTATTTTTGGAGAAGCCACCTAGCACCCCTATACCTAGACCACAAAGAGAACAATGTAAACTGACAACGCGCAAGTGGGAATTAAAAAAAAAAAATGGTAAAATATCCAGAAGGGAAGGGGTTAAACCAGCAAGCTCTTGATACACCCGTGGAATTTTGCAAGAAATGAAGCACAATGAGACATGGGAGAGTGTACCTAGCACAGGAAGACTACAGGAGAGTCTGTTATCAGTGAACAAAGCACAGACTTGTAAAATGCTGCTAACAGAAAATTCAAACCACAGTGATCAAGAAACACCTTTATTGGATAATGGGAACACAGGAAACAATTGATCATTTTCCACAGTTAATGTTTTCTGAGGACCTAACAAGGCTCTGAGTGCACAGCAAACCTGCAGCAGACAAGCAGAATGACAATTTGGAAAGTACTCCTGTATTACCTGCTGCTCAGGAGGAAATGACAGAGGTTATTCCAAACAAGCCTTTCATGGAATCACTAACCTCTGTAGACTCCATTGAAGAGTCTTGTCTCCTATCTGCTAATCAGTCCCTCAGTGGGGAGGGGAAGCAGTAGGGAGAAAATGTAGAGGTAGGAATGCATGCAGTGATGAAGACCCAAGCACCAGCAAGCAGGCAGGAGGTGAGGAGTGTGGGGAAGGAGCCTGGGCATGTTAAATCCTCTAATAGGAAATTGCTTTCAAACAACTTAAAGCCAGTCAGGGAAATGCCAAGAAGGAGAAATACTGTGAGGATCACATACACAGGTCCAGAGACTGATATCCCAGACAGGTGTTTCATTGGAAGAAGCTTATTAAAAGACTTTATGCACTAATACATGCTCCAGGCTCTCGTATATTCTACATTAGTGTTAAGTTACCACAGCAGCTGGATGTATTGTGGGACCAGTTTCACAAACCAAAGGAACAACAAATCTGGGAAAATCTGCAAGTTATTCATCTGCCAAAACCTATAGCATTAATAGTTACCGTGCTATTCAAGTTAGAAGTGGTAGCCCTGTCAGACATAGGGCCCTATTCTAGTAGCTCAGAATTGTGACAAATCAGCTAATACCAAATAATCACCCAGAAAAACTTGACTCTTTCCTAAATCTGTCTCAGCGTCTCCCCTGCTGTAGTCCCTCTCCTGGCTTCCTATCAAATCCCGCATCTCACACTCAATTCTCCTCCTCACTTTTAAAGCTTTACACTCTTCTGCCCCTCCTTACATCTCAGAACTAATTTCTCGCTATACACCATCCTGACTCTTGCGCTCTGCTCAAGGATGTCTTCTCTCTACCACCTTTGTATGGAATGCCCTCTCCCGTCTTAAACCCTTCTCACTGACTGCCACATACCTCTGGAATACCCTTCACCTCATTATCCGACTAGCACCCTCACTATCCACCTTTAAGACCCATCTTAAAACACACCTCCTTAACGAAGCATATGACTAGCTCTGTGGCTGATACTATACACCTCATACATTGACCTTGATCCCTTGCAGACGCACTTACCAGAACACCTTCCTACTGTCACTGTACGTTCTTCCTACCTACCAATTAGATTGTAAGCTCTTCAGGGCAGGGAATACTTTTTCTAAATGTCACTTATCTCTGAAAGCACTTCTTCCCATTGTGTTATTTGTTATTTAAATGATTGTCACGTGTATTACTGCTGTGAAGCACCATGTACATTAATGGCACTATATAAATAAAGATATACATACATACCCAGGTATGAAAGAATGACCAGTTACAAAAAATGAAGCAGCAATTAATCTAGAGAACCCAGCTATCATAGCGCGTACAACAAGTAATGTGCAGGAGGATGGTTTTCGAGTGGTCGAAAGGAAAGGTTGCAGCAAAGAAGAAACCTTTGAAGCCATCGCTGCCAGAGACCAAAAATGGGCATTTTAAGGTTCTGCACGTAGTTGGGGAGAGCAGGTGGAAGAAGAGGAAGAAAAAGCGGTGATGCTATTTATTTATTAATAAAATGTTTTACCAGGAAGTAATACATTGAGAGTTACCTCTCGTTATCAAGTATGTCCTGAGCTCAGTTATGATGACAGATACATGGTTACAAATACATGATTACATTAAGTGAGCAGGATATACATTATATATAAAGACATTGCATGCACAGTAAAAGATAATAGATATTATAGACGTATGTAACAGTTACAGACCAGATTAAAATGTGAGACAGCTTTAGTTTTGAAAGAACTTAGACTGGAGGCGGCTGTGAGAGTCTCCGGGAGACTGTTCCAGTTGTGAGGTGCACGGTAAGAGGAGGAGCGGACGGATGTTTTGTTGAACTTTGGGACCGTGAACAGTCCCTTAGAGCAGCGGTGCGCAAACTGGGGGGTGCGAGATTTTTTGGGGGCTGGCGCGGTCAGTTGCAGAGGTCCCACGCTCTCCCCCCAGGCATTTAAATTAAATGCCGGGGGACCGCGCAAGGCCTCTGCAACCTCTACTTACCGAGGTTCAGCCGGCTCTGAGACGCATTACCATGGCAACGTGGTGTCATGGGTCATGTGACATCACAGTTGCCATGGTGTCACGTGACACCGCGCGTGAGGTAAGGAGGCAGGGCGCACCAAGGAGGAGAGCAGGCACGGGGGGGGGGGGGGGAGGAGGGCAGCAAAAACAAAATGTATGAAGTTTGTCAGTGTAGTATTGGACTTTTGCATGTCTTGTTTGCCTTGTGCACATATTCCGCAGGCATCTGTAGTTATTATGATCCTTTGTAGGGCCAGTTACTTTGTAGCTTTTCCACAAGGCATCCCTAAAATGGTAGAGTGCTATAAGGTCGCTTGTAACCCACGGAAGGTGGACCCCCGTACTCTTATTCTGCGTAGTGGAGCATGGGTATCACGGAGCGCAGAATCGGGGTCAGGTATTAAGTTGATTCTGTACCAAGGGCAGTTTATAAGATCAGCCGGAAACTGCTGTGGGTTAAAGTTTCTAGATGTTCTAGTGAGGAGAACTTTAGGGCTTCATTGGGGTGATCTGATTTTCCTTACACAGTACACTATTGCATGGTCACTGAAATGTCAGGAAGGATGCCAGAGGATTGGATTCTTTGGGACTAGAGGAGAGAATCCAGTCCAGCAAGGAATGATTGTGCGATTTCAGGTTTATGTGTGTGGGTTGGGAAATTAGATGGGTTAGGTTTGGTGACTTGAATTGTGTCTGGATTTTATTGTTTTTAGGGTCAAGCCAATTGTAGTTGAAATCCCCAAGAACCAACAGCTCACACTTCCCGTTCAGAGAGGAAATTGAGCCAGGAAAGTGAGTGATGTCAGTCAGATATTGTAGTGGGGCTCTAGGGGGCAGTAGATGCCAGCAATAAGAATGGGCTTTGAAAAGGGAAGGCAAATTTGGCCAACTAGGATTTGAAAAAAGCGTGGGCTTGGGGGGCAATTTAGCAGTGTAAATTTTAAGGAGTCTTCAATATACATCTACACCCCTCCTCCTCTCTTTGACCTATCTTTCCTAGAAATGGAGTATCCCTGATTGGTGATATTTGCATCGTGAGTTTTAGGGGTTAGCCATGTTTCTGTGAGAACGATGGCTTTGGGTTTATGCATGAGGCACCATGCCCTTAGTTCATCCAGTTTGGGCAACAAAGTGCGGATATGTATGGATATGTATATGGGGGACAGATAGCCTATTTGGAATTTGAAAGGGGTATTCTCAGGGGTATGGGACAGAGTTGTAATGGGAGGGCCTGGGTTAGGCTCAATATCACCTGCTAAAGAGAGTAATAGTATAAATAGAAGTTTGAGTAGTTGTTTGCAAGTTGTAAATTTGTGATGTTTGCCATTAGAGTGAGCGGTGGTTGGCGTGTTGGTTTTCAGAGTTCTCCAACCAACATTCAGTTGATAGTGCAAGGCTTTTGAGTAATCCAAGGTGTATGCTGATATTGGGTTTGGGCCAGGAGGGAGGAGTTTGTAGGGGACAGAGTAACATTTCAATGAGGCCACAGTAAATAGCAGACTTTAGGGTAAGTAGCAGGTTCATTGTCACAAAGGTAGATAACGTTGCATGAAGCTGTGGTAAGCCAATGTGTGCATTGAGTATACAGCAGATGTGTGCCTTTTACTTTCCACTGTAAGTGTACTGCATTTGGCAGTGTTAGCATCTGTTAAAGGATTGCAGAGGGATTTGGGGGATGAGAGAAGCAGTTGTTGGGAGAGACTGCAGTAAATAAAGTGTTCAGTGGGTTTAATTGTACAGGCTAACAAGCATGGGATAATAATGTGGTCAGATAAGCTCACGGTATTCTGGAACCAGGGCCACATGTAGGATGTGGATAAGGCCAGATAGCTTAACTCGTCCCCTTTTGAAAGCACACCAAGTCCTGTTATATTTTCTTAACTTTATTGGGAACGCATCAGACATATAAAGGCACTTGTAGATGGTATGGTGTGGTGAGAGAGTGCTTCTCCAGGGTGAAGGCGCTTTGTAGTTAGAGGAAGGTAAAAACGGAATGGCCTTGCCAGGGAGTAGATAACACAATAGGTACTCACTCAGCCTGCTTAGGATAGAAAGGATGTGAGGGGTGCCTGGGAAACAGGAATAGTCTCAGGACTAAACTAACTTATCAACAGAGACGGGGGTTGGATTGACCCATTCTCAGCTAGGAATTGGGAGGTTGCTAGGGCAACCAGCTACTGACAGTGTAAAGAAGGGAATATGTAACAATAATTTATCGATTACACAGGCACTGTCAGTTTTCTGAGCAGGGAAAATCATGCAACTGAAATGTAAAGAGCTGCAAGGGGGGGGGGGGGGCGGACAGAAATGAACAATCCTCTTCCAAGACACACGGTGTGTAGCCTTTTGTAGAAGAATTTGCAGAAAGATCCAGCATCCAGTCCACTTCTAGTCTAACTACATATTCACTTAAAGATTCTCACTTTAAGATACACACTTGAGATGCAATGCTAAAACCCTGCAATACTACTATTCCTTAACTGCTTTCAAATTTATACATCTAAACAGTCACATGACCTCCCCCCAATAAATCTGCCTGTTGCTAGCTGGACAATTAACAGGACACAATTAACAAATCAAGTTTGCGAATCTAAACATACCACAGATCACAAATAACGTTAGGGTCGGGTGACTCTTGTATACAGGGGTTACAGAGGATTTAGTGGGTTAAACCTGGATATCTGTGGTCTACCAAAATGTTGGTGCGGTCTACACTAGATGGCGCTCTGCTTCAGCTGGAGTAGCTGTAAGAACTCTAGAGAGTAGCTGTAAACACACTAAACACCCTAACTAAGGCTTTACCCTAAAAAAAACCTACTCCAAGCCCTTACCCTAAAAACCCCTACCCTAACAACATATGATTGAAATAAAATAAAGTATGAATTATTTAGCTCACAATTGTTTTAATATTGTAGTTTCCTGGTAGACCTCATGCTATAGTGTACATTTTCCGGTAGACCTCATGCTATAGTAGCACAGAAAAAGCTTTGTGGGCGATGAGACTTTCCACAGAGGATCTTCTGGAGCTCAATGAGGAGTGAAGCCGTCAAATTATCATGTCACTCAAAAGATGAGGCTCACAAGGGGACAATGTTTTGTGGCTATGGACCTGTATGCACAACAAATCTGCAGCAGATGACAATCTGGAAAGCAGTCCTGTATTACCTGCCACTCAGGAGGAAATAATAAAAACTATTCCGAACAAACCTTTTATGGAATCACTAACCTCTATAGGCTCCATTGAAGACTCAGCATCTCTGGTTATTACACGTTTCGTAGTATGATACAACTTAATCAGGGAAAGTTTCCCTAATGAAGTAGTACTGTATCATACTACAAAACGCGTTGAAACTTTTTTGTGCCTTGTGGACTATTTTTGGACTGTCTCTGGACTTCAAACCAGTGCAGAATATCTGAATGAACTATCTCTGACTATTGCTGATCCGCTATATGGTCACTCCGATGACCGCCCATCAACCGGTCATCAATCACCGCCCCTGGAGAACACTTGTTGAGTGCTACGCCAGTCGTATGAGATGCGGTACAGTTGGGTAACCAGAGACGCAGAGTCTATTGATTGGAAGTCCTACTGCCGGCCCTGTAACCGTCGCTTTGTTCCCCTAATTGGAGGTTGGGTTGAGACACACCCAAGTGGCTCATGAGGGCCAGCTGCGGATGGTACTACGGTAAGCCATGTCATTGTGATACATGATAAGCTTAACAGACCTGCTTTATTGTACATGTGATACTCACCTTTATCCAATATATATTTGAACATATTACACTATGAGAGTCATGCGCTTGTCCTTTTTCTGTTTTCCATAGCTTCCGAGATGATGAGGCATCTTTATGGATAGCAGCAGACTGTCTTACTTGTAGTCCTTAAGTGACTTGTATTGTATTGTGAAGGATTTGTATTGTGTTTTTTAACACGGGGCCTTGGTACTTTTTGACATAACTTTTTACCACCTACTATTATTGTATCAGCTTTATTTGAAGAGCTGATATCTTCCTGTCACTATTTTAGTAGCACCGCATTTGGGTTTACACAGATTTTTTTCACTTACCTTTCATCACGGTCACTTATGTAAGTGACATTTAATTCACTGTACAGTTGGTGCCCTGTTGGTACATTTTTTGTTCACTTCTTGCTCCATTGAAGAACCTGGTCTTCTATCTGCTAATCAGTTCCTCAGTGGTAGAGGAGAAGCAGTAAAAAGGAGGCAGGATTGCATGGAATGCAAAAAAGCCTGGGCATATTAAAACCTCTAATAGGAGATTGTTTTCAAAGCCAGTAGGTGAGATACCTAGAAGTTATGCTGAGAATGAAATTCACAGCTTCAGAGACGTACATCCAAGGCAGCTGTTTTACTGAAAGAGTTTTATTAAAAGACTTTATGAGGTTTGCAGCTAATGAAATCTATGCACTGATACAGGGGGGCTGAACTCCAGCCCTCAAGATCCCCTAGTCGGTCAGGTTTTCAGGATATCCCAGTCTCAGCACAGTTGGCTCAGTCAAAGACTGAGCCTCTGATTGAGCCAACTGTGCTGAAGCAGGGACTGATTGAGCCACCTATGCTGAAGCTGGGATATCCTGAAAACCTGACCTGTTGGGGGACGGTAGGGCTTGAGTACTGGAGTTGAGCCCCCCTGCACTAATACATGTTTCAGGCTCTCGCATATTTGACATTAGCTCCCACAGCAGTTGGATGTATTCTGGGAGCAAATTCACTAGACTAAGGAACATATAGTAAAACTCTGGGTCAGGAGGTCGTACATGAGACCTAAACCCAAGACTGTCAGAGCCTGGAGTTATCAACTAAGAAATGCTGACCTCTGTTATTGTGGATTCTTGTCTGCCGCTCTGGTGGTAAAGGGGATAAGTTTGGAGTGTGACGGTCACGTGTCCCTTTACCGTAACCCTGACAGTCATGTGGCTGCACGTGATCCGTCTCTCCTCTGACTCAGGGGTTTGCGCAGTGAGATGGAGCACGGTTATATAGCATATTCAGATCTATTGGAGGTTGGAAGTATTCACAATCTCCCTCTTTTCTCCTCCCATGCTTCACGCTTTCTCTCATGTACCCCACCTCCTTTCTCTTTCCCCTCCATTACATACTGTCCCTCTCTACCCTCCCTCCCTTTTTCCACTCTCCCTACTCCCCCCCATTTCTCCCCCCCCCCCCCGTTCCCCTCGTTCTCACTGCATACTCCTTTCTCCCACCCTCTTTTCATTCCTCTTTCTCCCCCCATGCTCTCTTCTCACCCTCTCACCTCACTCTGCTGTCCTTGAGTATCCCGCTGCTCTTACCTTTGGGATTTCTAGACATGAAATCGCATTTCAGGGGAACATCCCAGACATCGAATAGTACGGCTGGGCTGAAGGGTTAAAAATAAGTGATGCCGTGTTCCTGTGAATGAGACCCACAAGGATCCTGTGGCTGGGATTTTCCCTGGTTTAAAAAGGCAGCACACCAAAAGCCTGTCTGCAGCTCCGAGGCCTGGCCTGCCAGCCCTGCAGACAGGGACTGTGTAGTGTGAGTCAGCCCTTACAAAGGGATAGGCTGTTTGATTTATTTTTTTTGCTGACATAAAGCTGTATTATTTTGAAACTACGGGTTAAATAAATGCGACTGTTGATTTCCTCAATGTATGTCTCCCTGGTTGTACCTCTGCACTCGTCTCCTACAGATCCTCCTATTGTACATCACTTTGCCCCCATTGTCTTCTGTAAGGTCACTCCAATACAGGCATACCCCGGTTTAAGGACACTCACTTTAAGTACACTCGCGAGTAAGGATATAATCGCCCAATAGGCAAACGGCAGCTCACGCATACGCCTGTCAGCACGTCCTGAACAGCAATACTGGCTCCCTACCTGTACCGAAGCTGTGCGCAAGCGAGGAGACTATAGAGCCTGTTACAAATGCGTTATTTACATCAGTTATGCACGTATATGACGATTGCAGTACAGTACGTGCATCAAAAGTGGGAAAAAGGTAGTGTTTCACTTTAAGTACATTTTCGCTTTACATACATGCTCTGGACACATTGCGTACGTTAATGCGGGGTATGCCTGTACATACATCTCTTGCCCCATAAACAGCTACAGGATTACCCTATTACACACATCACTTTTTGCATACACATCTATAGGATTACCCTATTACACACATCACTTTTTGCATACACATCTATAGGATTGCTGTATTACACACATCACTTGCCCCGTACACTTCTATAGGATTGACTCTTCCCCGGTGAATCAATGAGTTGACATGCAGTAACCCTGTCACTGTGAAGTTCTCTATGGCAGAGACTGGGTAATATAGTCACTTTAGGGGATGGAGCAGCAGTCAGTCTGTGAGGCTGGTTGTGGGTGGTCAGACAGACATTGTGGGACAGAGACATGGGACAATTAAAGAAATGACTTAATTACAGCTTGAGAATAGTATCAGCCACTCACTGACCCTGCACCCTGAGGGACAGAGAGAAGGAGAGAGAGTGAGAGAGAGGTATGTGTCCTGATTTCTGTGTATTAGGAGGGGCTGAGTTATATGTCCCTGATATAAATGTATTAGGAGGAAATTAGGTATATTGTATCCATGATTCCTGTGTATTAGGATGGGGTGAGGGGTATGTGTCCCTGATATTTTGGTAATTATTAGGAGGGGGTGAAAGGTATGTATCCTAAATGTCTGCGTACTAGCAGGAGTGAGGGGTACTTGTACCAGATATTTGTGTTAGCAGGGGGTGAGAGGTATGTGTCCCTGATGTCTGTGTATTAGGAAGGGATGAGAGGTATGTGTCCATGATGTCTGTTTATTAGGACGGGATGTGAGGTATGTGTCCCTGATGTCTGTGTATTAGGAAGGGATGAGAGGTATGTGTCCATGATGTCTGTTTATTAGGAGGGCATGTGAGGTATGTGTCCATGATGTCTGTTTATTAGGAGGGGATGTGAGGTATGTGTCCCTGATGTCTGTGTATTAGGAGGGGATGTGAGGTATGTGTCCCTGATGTCTGTGTATTAGGAAGGGGTGAGAGGTATGTGTCCCTGATGTCTGTGTATTAGGAAGGGATGAGAGGTATGTGTCCATGATGTCTGTTTATTAGGAGGGCATGTGAGGTACAGTATGTGTCCATGATGTCTGTTTATTAGGAAGGGATGTGAGGTATGTGTCCCTGTTGTCTGTTTATTAGGAGGGGATGTGAGGTATGTGTCCCTGATGTCTGTGTATTAGGAAGGGGTGAGAGGTATGTGTCCCTGATTTCTATGTCATGAGCGGGAGAGGGGTAAGTGTCCCTGATGTCTGTGTATTGGGAGGGGGCAAGGGGTACATGTCCCTGATATATTGGTATTAAGAGGGGGCGAACGGTAAGTGTCCCTGTTTTAGAAAGCAATGACAGGGATGTGTCCTTGATGTCCCTCGGTATTAGGAGACACCTCTTACTTAGCTGGTTCTCCTTGTGTTTTCGTGGAGCCGCTGCCACATGATGAGGGACACACAAAGATGAAGTGGCAGGAACACATGTCTTGGAGGTCTTCCTGCGCCAGACAAGTCGCTGGATCTCATGGAGGCTGCAGACACTGGACAGTCGCTCACAGGACCTGCTGTGCGGTGGCAGCTGTGTTATAACTTTACTGCTAGCACCTGGTGGCTGGTGAGTCTCCACTTAACGTTGCCCCTCATTAAAGGTGTTCTTATTGTGGGGGAGTTTTTTTATAAGGGGTTTGTTGTATAGGAAGGGTTGCAAGGAGATGTTCTTATAAAAGGGGTGTTCTTGTAACAGGGAATTTGTTTTGAATAAATATTCATAACACAAATATAATAAAAAACTAAAATATAAACTTACAAAATATGCATTATATGCACAGTACATGCAGAGCGTACCAATTACACAGCGTATACATTACATGTACAGTACATGCAGAGCGTACCAATTACACAGCGTATACATTATATGCACAGGACATGCAGTGTACCAATTACACAGCGTATACATTATATGCACAGTACATGCAGTGTACCAATTACACAACGTATACATTATATGCACAGTACATGCAGAGCGTACCAATTACACAACGTATACATTACAGTATATGTACAGTACATGCAGAGCGTAACAATTACACAACGTATACATTATATGCACAGTACATGCAGAGCATACCACTTACACAGCGTATACATTATATGCACAGTACATGCAGTGTACCAATTACACAACGTATACATTATATGCACAGTACATGCAGAGCGTACCAATTACACAACGTATACATTACAGTATATGTACAGTACATGCAGAGCGTAACAATTACACAACGTATACATTATATGCACAGTACATGCAGAGCGTACCACTTACACAGCGTATACATTATATGCACAGTACATGCAGTGTACCAATTACGCAATGTATACATTATATGCACAGGACATGCAGTGTACCAATTACACAGCGTATACATTATATGCACAGTACATGCAGTGTACCAATTACGCAATGTATACATTATATGCACAGGACATGCAGTGTACCACTTACACAGCGTATACATTATATGCACAGTACATGCAGAGCGTACCACTTACACAGCGTATACATTATATGCACAGTACATGCAGTGTACCAATTACGCAATGTATACATTATATGCACAGGACATGCAGTGTACCAATTACACAGCGTATACATTATATGCACAGTACATGCAGTGTACCAATTACGCAATGTATACATTATATGCACAGGACATGCAGTGTACCAATTACGCAATGTATACTGTACATTATATGCACAGGACATGCAGAGCGTACCAATTACACAATGTATACGTTATATCTTAAGACCTCTTTCTGGTCCTCTGTCACAAGGGTTTAAGCTGTAAATGTGGGGCACTAGGTATTTAGTACATCCTAATACAGTTTTTGGTGACATGAATATTTCTGAACCTGTAATTTCTGTTTGCAGGCTCTTCTCGTATACTCGAGCACATGCCCACTTCTCACTGCAATGTTCTGTACAGTTTCACACAGTTTAACCAGTAAAACAAGTGCCAGATACAAGGCAAATAACGTGAGATTACCTAAAATAGTAACGGTTGTTATTTTCGCTGAGTTTAAGTCCTATCCACAAAGTTATTTGTATGCAAAAACCATGGCCATTCCCCATATGGGAAAAGGCTTAACATACTGTCGCTCTAAGTTAAGTACTGCAGCGTGTATATGCATTAAAATCAGTAGCGCATGTTGTTAAGCCATACAGTACAATACACATTGACATTGAAATAAGATATTTCAAATAACACCCTAATGCGTTACAAAATCAGTTTAATTAGTCTGAATGGGTGTTACACCAAGTTTTGGTATGTCTTACTTAGTGTTTATTTTCTATGTTAACCTGAACGGCCTTCAGTGTATATATGATGTTAGGATAAAGCCTCATTTGCAATTCATTTACACTCATTTATCGCTACGCTATATAAGGCGAGGTCCCCAGTGGCCACTGCTGTGCGCGCGCCGCACACAAGGCACAGCCCTCTATGGGGCAGGCCCCCGTCTGCGTGTGCGCGTGCGATGCGTGACCACCTTGGCCAAAAGATAAGATTTTTGTCTTTTGGCGCGGCGGTCGAGCATTGACCATGTCACGGCGGAGGATCAGCCAATGAGGGCGAACCAGGCCGCATGACGTCATGGCCGCCCCCCCTGCCACGCTCCCCCAACCCCTGTCGGATCTCCTGCTCTTCACTGCAAGCACAACCGCAGACCACAGGTCGTGGCGGAAAAGGGTGCGCGCGCCACCGTGACCACTGGGGTCGTAGCCGAAAGGAGTAAAATTGGGTTAACATTAGGTTATTCCCTTTAGTGAATAGGTGGTACCATTAACCTAATGTAAATAGCCTAACAGCTTACTGCATCTGGGACAAAAGGAGCTGAAAGCTATAATAAGAAGGTGCATGCCTCCAGTGATGTGGCTACACGCAGTGTATAGCAACAAAAAACCAGGGCAGCACTCTTAAATAGGTCTCCCAGGCCCATATACAGTAAAGGGTGCTATGCATTAGCACGCCCTAACGCCTATTTAAATGAGTAGGTGTTAGGACGTACTAAACGTTAGCACAGTTTAAAGAACATTGGGCACAGTGAGAAGATTCCAGGCAAGGAGTAGGTGAAGTTTCCAAATTGTGGTGCAAAGGTTATGCCATTTATTAGTAGCTCATGTAGCTGCCTCTAACCAGCCTGGAAGAGGCGGCACCTACAGTACTTCTTACAAAACCCATTTCCGATCTGGTCATCTGTATTAAAGAGGCAATCCAAGCTGGCAATTTTCTATGCTTTTTTTTTTAAAGCATAGGATTGAAGCCCCATTAGTTGCAGCTCTGGAGGGGACTCCTGTATTGCTCCCACCTGGATAAAATTTCCATTTCTACCCCCATTCCATCTTTACAGATTTGTTTTAACTTTTCCAAGATGTGAATAGAGGATTTCTCATTCTCAAAATAAACTTTTAACGGTGGAATATTTTTATTATTTCCATGTCCTCAGGTGAATGTAAATTTACACGCCAACCAGCTACAGATTTCTCTTGATTCATCAAGGAATTAGAAGCAGTACAGTACAAACAGTACTTATTTATTTCCACACTTATACTCTGAAAAGATGTTTTCTGAAGCAGCATACACTACTGTATCTGTGTAAGGTTTGGCACTTAGCAATTTCCTCATGTTTAGAACCTGTGCATCTGGGCCCGTGAACTGGTGGCTTGCAGAAGGGCCTCGTAGTGGCTTTTGCACTGTCTGCTCCTGCTATTTCCAGTACCATCTTTTACACTGAAATTCACTTATAAGCTAAGCTAAGGTAATGAAAATATATATGGTTGAGGTGTTAAAAAATGCTTGCAAAATCTTGCACTGTTATAGTTTTTTGGTCTTTAAATGAGCCAAATTTACATTGCAATACTCGTCCCCTTTTTGGGGGATACGGCCCATTTGGAAACTAGTTAAAAAGCACTGCTTTACCTGGTATGGTGGGATTATGACTGTTCTGTTCCAGTAGTCTCAAAGATGGATTTATAGTCGAGACATACAACAAAGGGCTTTGCGGGCAGGCCAGGCTCACCCTTCTTCTGATCATTTATCATTTGTCTTTTACATGACCTATCATATAGCACAGCCAACTTTTGTACAAAAGAAATACAGGAAACCACGTATTTTCAGAACTTTAAATAGATAATCATGGTCCACCCAGTCGAAGGCTTTAGCCTGGTCTAGAAATAACAGGTAACCTGAGACATCCATTTCTACCCATCCCAAACATCTCTGTAATGTTACTGTAAGTGTAGCCCAAACGTATCATACTGTAGTAGTCAGAGGTGTGTTGAGGTAATCTCTCTTACCGCATGTGGCAATTGTATTTAGTAACAGAGCACTGACTTGGTCTTCCTAGGGTTGGTGAATTTGGGAGAAGTCCCTGTCTTATCAGTGTAGAGTGGTCAGACCACGGTCTTTGGTTCAGTACGAGATCAATCATCTAAATGGTTGTGCCTCCACCTTAAGGTGCTGGTATCACCAGAGACGGTGTCCAGGTAGTCCTCTAGCAATAAGCAGCAAGTTGAACAAATACCTTACAGCAGGGGTGCGCAAACTGGAAGGGGGGGGGGTGGCAGGAGATTTTCTTGGGGGGCATGGCGCTTACAGAGGCCCCTCGCTCTTCCCCACAACATTTATATCAAATGCCGGGGGAGCGCTCGGCCAGGGTGGTGCTGAGTAGGCGGGCGCGATGAAACACATTGAGGCAACATGTGTGGCCAGCATGAGCAAGCGACTGCTCGGCACTTAGCTGCTTGCAGAGCAAGCAAATTTGAATTTGTCGCTCGCAAGCGCTTCACGTGAGCGGTTCGCTCAATGAGGGCGGACCAGCTCCGTGACGTCGTGGCCGCGCCCCCAGGCGAGCGCGCACCTAGCCGGCCACAAATCACCCGGCCGAGCAGGGCGCAGCGCACGAGCGCCAGCGCACCCGCTCCCTGCCTGGCCGCAGCCTAACTCTCTCTTACCTGCACTCTGGCGAAGCGTCGCTATGACAATGCAGCGTCAAATGACGCCGCGGGGTCAAATGGCAACACGTTGCCATGGCAATGCGATGTGACGACATCCAAGCCAGAGCGCTGGTAAGGGGGGGGGTGGCACAAGAAGGGGGGGAGAGCAGGCAGGGGGGAGAGCAGGCAGGGGGGAGAGCAGAAAAGTTTGTGCACCCCTGCCTTACAACAATACTTTACATGTGGAGTCAATAACCATACGGTGACGATAGGGTTACATTTATTTTCAGGAGCAAAAGGGAGCTGTAACTCAAAGAAGTTGGCACACAATGTAACATAGTTCTGCTTGAGAAGGAAACCTAGCAGGCAAAGTTGTTACTTGGTTAACTTCAGCAAAATGTAACTCTGAAGGTTGCCTAGTAACAGGCCAGCTCAATGTACAGTGTAATATGATTTTATATGCAGCTGCGGGTTTCTGCTCCTAAGCAAAAAACGTGAAATCTTCTGTTGTTTTGTTTTTTAAATAAATCAGTTCTGTAGTTTTAGATAAGTGACGTTTTTTTGTTGTTTTGTTTTTATTCAATTGTTCATGCTATTTTTAATGAGTTTTAAAGCATGCTTTGATTTCTATAGCAGGTTTTAAAGAGGCATCTTAAAAATATATATATATTTTGTTTTAATATATGCAGCCTTTGATAACCTTTATTGAAAACTAATTACCCAAAATGCTGATCGATTTGTTCTCCCGTGATTGATCAGCAAAATCCTGTTTCCCAGGGTTCATTAAATGGCTGCCGTTCAATCTTTCAGTCAGGGTAACTCAGCAGCTCAATGTTCTTATATTACTAATGTAATAATAATAATAGCATGTTCTTGTATAGCGCTGCTAGTTTTACGTAGCGCTTTACAGAGACATTTTGCAGGCACAATCTATGTTTTTGGTGCCTGAGGCACAGGGAGATAAAGTGACTTACCCAAGGTAACAAGGAGCTGACACCGGGAATTGAACCTGGTTCCCCTGCTTCAAACTCAGTGCCACTCAGTGTCAGTCAGTGTCTTTACTCACTGAGACGCTCCTTCTCCCTTTAACATACTAATTGTTACAATTTGCAGCTCAAACTACTGGGAATATTTGCAACAAATTATTGCAAATAAGAAAGTGTTACAAAGATCTTGCACTGCTGGGGAGGTGGGCTAAAACCTGCTATAGAAATAAAAAGATGCTTAGTATACTAAAACTAATACAAAAATGACATTAAGAGTTGAATTTTACAAGACATTGCATGCACAGTAAGAGATCATATATATTATAGGCGTATGTAACAGTTACAGACCAGATTAAAATGTGAGACAGCCTTAGTTTTAAAAGACCTTAGACTGGTGGCGGCTTTGAGAGTCTCCGGTAGGTTGTTCCAGTTTTGGGGTGCACGGTAAGAGGAGGAGCTGCCGGATACTTTGTTGAGCATTGGGACCATGAACAGTCTTTTGGAGTCAGATCTCAGATGATAAGTGCTGCATGTGGTAGGGGTGAGGATAGGGTGACCAGATGTCCCGGTTTTGCCGGGACAGTCCTGTTTTTTTTAAGGTCTGTCCCGGCTGCCTGACTTACTTTAAAATGTCCCGTTTTTTTGTGGCTTTTGACCATCAGAGCAGGGGGGGCAGCAGAGAGCAAGAATGCAGGGAGGAGAGCAGGAGGAGAGCGGAGGCCGGTCTGCAGAGGGTGGGGGCAGGATTAGTGTCAGCGGAACCTCAGCAGTGAGCCGGAAGTGAGGTACCTGCTGCCAGGGCCCAAGATGGCTCCCCCCCCCACCATGCTCCACAGTGAAAGGTAGGACACACACACCACTCCCCCTGCAGCTGCTCCTCAGAGCTGGTGTCAGTGTCTGTGCAGGTCAGTGTCTGTGCAGGTCAATGTCTGTGCAGGTCAGTGCCTGTGTCTGTGCAGTTCAGTGCCTGTGTGGGTCTGTGCAGGTCTGTCAGTGCAGGTCAGTGGCTGTGTGTCTGTGCAGGTCAGAGAGAAAATGGGGGGGTAGTGAGAATGGAGGAGGGTAGAGAGAGAGAATGGGGGTGGGGTGGGGAGAGAATGGGGGGAGGAAAGGGAGAGATTGGGTGGGAAGGGGTGGGAAAAGGAGAGAATGGGGGTGGGAAGGGAGAGCGAGAATGGGGGATGGGAGAGAGAGAGAGAATGGGGGGAGGAAGGGAGAGAGATTGGTGGGGCGAGAGAAAATGGGGGGACGAGGGTGAGAGAAAATGGGGGAGGGGAGGGATAGAGGGAATGGGGGAGAAGGTAGAGAGAGATTGGGCAGAGATGAATGAATAATACAGCATCAATGGTGACACTATTAGATATCATTATAATATTCATTTTTTAGTAATGTCATTTGTATATTAATAATTTTTTTATGTGTCCCGGTTTTTCATTTTCAAAATCTGGTCTCCCTAGGTGAGGAGCTTGTTCAGATAGAAGGGTAGCTTTCCCAGAAAGTATTCGAAGGCAAGACAGGAAAGATGAACTTTGCGACTAGACTCGAGTGATGACCAATCTAGTTCTTTGAGCATTTCGCAGTGATGTGTGTTGTAGTTGCATTGGAGGACAAAACAGCATATTGAATTGTAGAGGGTATCAAGTTTGCTAAGGTGGGTTCGAGGTGCCGTACCATATACCAGGGGTGCGCAAACTGAGGGGCGCGGGATTTTTCTGGGGGGGTGTGGGTGGTTGCAGAGGCTCCACACTCTTCCCCGAGGCATTTAAATTAAATGCTGGAGGACCGAACAAGGCATCTGCAACCTCAACTTACCGGGATTCAGCCGGCTTCTGGTCACATCGCCATTACAATGCAGCATCAAATGACGCCTGCGGGGTTATGTGACGTGACGCGTCGTCATAGATCACATTGCCTTAAGGCAGTGATTTCCAACCTTTTTTGTTTGGAGGAACCCTTGAAGTATTTCGAAAAATCTCAGGGAACCCCTATCTGGCTGACACATATTAGGTTCGACAGGGGTCAGTCACAACATTTCACACCTCACAAGCCACCTCTATTTCGAACCCTTTACCCATGTATTTCTCTCCCATCCATCTCACTAACTCTCCCCCCTCCCATGTATTTATCTCTTGCGTTTCACTCTTACTCCCTCTTTTCCTCACTCACTCCCTCCCTCCCTCTCTCCTCTCACTCGCCCCTACCTTCCGTCAATTACCCCACTCTCTCAATCCCCCCTACAAGATACATACCAAAAAAAAACACCCCCAGGGGTGGGGGGTCTGTGGTCCATAGGAGGAACTCCCGAGACTGCTTCAAGGAGCCCCACGGAACCCTGGTTGGGAATCACTGCCTTAAGGCATTGATTGCGCCCATAGATCGCGCGACAGCAGGAGGGGGCACTCGTTGCGCAAGAAATCAGTTGAAGTGTACCAAGGTGGGAAAATTCCATCAGTACCCACAAGACATCCCTTGGTCACCACACTAAGGTGAGGGGGAAAGGAGCCAACTTCCCTTTTATTGTGTTTCCGAGTCTGAATCGGGACAAACCCAGACACTGGACTATCACATATTTAATATTTAGGACTGCTAAATTATGGAGTGCTCCCTGGCAACGTTTGGTTCTGCTGGAATTAACCACACCTGCCTGGGTGCTTTGCAGTACCTGCACGGGTAAATTGGAAGAACTGTAAAGGACTGGTGGGCCCTGGAGTTGAGAACACTTTGGTATCACCAGAGATGATAAAAGAACCAGGTTAAGGTTTAACAAACCCGCGTATGTTGCATGTGTGCATAGGAAAATACAGGCAGACCCTACTCCTGGACTGTCCCTAGAGGCGATGGGAAGAAAAGTATTCCTGTCAGTACTTGTAGTTCCTAACATACGCCACCCAGTGGTCTCTGGTAGAGACTGGCCACTTCTTTGTTACTATACTTAGGCTGGGGCCATAGAAGGGGAAGCAGGGCTGGACCGCGCTGACGCTGAGGCTCGCCTGCTGAAATCTGCGCGATTTCATGCCCATGCAGGTGAGCCAGCTGGCGCGATCGGAGGCGGGCGGAGACTGAGGGAGGCGGGGCAGTGACGTCGCTGGGCCAATCGCCCGCGACGCACCGACGTCAACGTCACGGCGCCAACGTCACAGCGCCGTGACGTTGACTCTGCTCCGCGCTGATTGGATGTTTTCAGCCGACAGCGCACTGAAAAACAGCTTGGCTGTCGGCTGAAAAATCCAGCGCCTCAGCACGCCTGCGGACGCTCGCATGAGCCCCCTCTCAAGGCATCCTCATTGAGGATGCAGGGGCTCAGCGCGGAGCGTCCGCAGGGGCTCAGCACGGACGTGCCTTCTATGGACTCGGCCTTAAAAAGGCAAGCGAAGCATTTAAAAAAAAATTTTTTTAACATAGGATTGAAGCAGGGGGTCTCCGGAGCTGAACCCCATTAATTTAAGTTCCGATGTCCCCTTGCTTCTGGAGATACTTACCTCCTTAGGGGGTGCCAGTAGCCGCTTCGCGAGCAGGGTTCATGTAATGGTGGAGTTTTCAACCCTGTGGGCCAATAGGAAGCCGTGACATCATCAGGTTAGACTTCCTATCGTGACGTGGGACCTTTAATCTTTGCCGAGACACCGGCACCCCCTTTGAAGGTCTGTATCACCGGAGCTGAAATAAATGGGGTTCATCTCCAGAGACCCCCTACTCCAATCCTATGTTAAAATATGAATAATACATTTTTAAAAGTGCATGAATTGCTCCTTTAAGTGCCTCACTTTCTGCAAGGCCAAAGAAGTTAAAAACCCCAAGTGAAAGGGTAAATGCCCTAAGGGGTATCCCATGTCCAACCAGAAAATGCCCAAATGCCAGGACAGCACAGGGTTGCCTGCCCCTCCACCTAGGGAGTCAGAGTTCTGCTGTCGGTGGGGGCGATGTAACAGGGAAAGTCCTTTTACCCTGAACTACAGGGTTAACACATACTTGTAGTCCTGTACTGGTTTTGCCTTGGAGCAGAACTCCGGTTGAGTTCAGCTCAGTAATCAGCATGTGCTGGGCCTGCATGCCCTACCCTGACAGTGTTAGGCCTGGTGCCAAGTGCTGTGCATATTCCTGCATTACTCTGCCACACCATGAGCCTTGGTGCCAATGGTTACTGCTGTATATACAGCTGTACTGCTGTATATTGGAGTTGGACTGTATTGTTTTGCTTTGGTTCTGCTGAATAAATCTACTTGTGTTGCTGTGGACAACGTTTTGCATTGCTGAATAAAAGCCAAGATTTCTGTTAATCTGTGCTCCTGCCTCTACGTGTCCCCCTGTTACAGAGGCATTCACGCTTTGTCAGCAGTACAGCTACGCACCTTCCTCCAGGCACGGCAGATGGCTGGAACAGCGAAGTGTGTCTGAGTCCCCAAACATCAGTCAGGAACAGGAGCAGACACAAGGCAGCAAGGATCTTTAAGCTGTAGCTCCTTTCCTGCTACAGCACAGGACTTTAAGCTATTTTAGTCCACAAGCAGAAAATACAGCAGAGAAGATGCAGGTTTGCTAGTCCAAGCATCGAGAGAGAGTGAGAAAGTGACCTATCCTTGTATAATCTTGCAAGTCCCTCCTGTCTATCCAGTTGTAAAGTCAGAGTTGGATAGTATGTCATACTCCAGAAGCTTATTTCTCATCCAGCATTGGTAAGGGAAGTCTTCCTTTGAAAGTGTATGTCACAGTCACTGGATATACTACCTCAAACTCACCATGGATACTGGAAGAAGTCGTTCAGCAATAGTAAAAACACAAAGTTTCAAAACAAACACATATATTCTAGCTGACCCATAATTAGCAGGGGCCTACACAAGTTATTAGCAGTGCCTTTGATTGCACAGTACTGGGAGCTCACAATATCCTACTTGGCACAGCTACTTATCCGATTAATCGTGACCTTACCCAGCACTTTATAACCGGCTATTGTCCATCAACCCCAGTGGATTTCCCTTCTTCTACAATAAGGTCAAGAGGGACAGTGGGGGGAAGACGTATCCCTTCCAGCAACAAGTTGTAACCTCTCTGAAAACGGTGTAAAACAGCAGTCAATCCGTCTGCCCCTGGACTTTATTGAATTCCCGACTTCCTGTCATTGGGGAGTCCAGATCTAACAAGTCATCCTCTGATACTTATGGGACATCTATTCAAATTGACAACTAATGGAAAGGCAATGAGCTTTTAGCGAAAAAATAAAATAAAAAATATGATGCATACTGTTTTGGTTACATTGCTGTTACCAGTGATATAGTGACAGTGTGCTTCTCTCAGGCCAATTACAACTTTCTTTTTACTTCTAGTCTTGTAGCTTTCATAAGGATAAAGGAAATAGATACCAATCAACAAAATCCTTCTAATTTGCTAATGAGGACAATCAGTCCTTTTGTGATAACCTCATGTTTCATTTCACCTGTATATAGTGCTCAGAATGTTCTTCCTGACCATTCTGCATTTCTAAATAGAATTGTAGAAAGTTTGAGCGATAAACCAACGACCTCATATACCTCGTCTTGTTTGTCACGTCAGAGTTTTTCAGTGAGAGACCACAACAAGGCTCAGACTGGCTCTGGGCAGGAAAAATAAATAAATAGTAAAGATGAAGGTTGAACAACCAGTAGCCGACAACCCCAAATTCCACAAACCACCAATCTGATATAAACGCTCTAATTGAAATAAAACCTGTATTCTTGGGACGTCCCACAGGAGACCATGTATCTCCCAACAAAAGGGCTCTTCTATACACGACTGAGCCTGAGTAGAGCGAGCTAGAATGGCATCTTGAAACCCATGCTCAATGAACACCCTTGGCTTCCTTCTCTCTTCATCTATGACAGCAAACTAGTCTAAACCAACTCTCTAAATATAAATCATATCTCATCTGAGACCCAGCTACCATGGCCTCAAACATCATTAAACCTACCAAAAAGAAAAAAAGTCAGAGTGAGCTGCGAGAGTACCGTATTTAAAAAAACAGGGCCGGCTATCCCCACATAACGCCGAATTAGAGGAGGCTCTCCCTACAGGGCAATCAGACTCTGAGCCGAGCGTGGAGATTGAAAATCTCTCCACCAAGACAGATTTGATTTTCTTTTACAATAAAATTGAGTCTTTATTGCAAACGGCAGTTAAAGACCTCAAAGAAGAGATTTCTTCCCTTGGGGAACGCACCAACTCCCTAGAGACCAAGGTAGATGCCACGATCACCAGACAATCACTTATGGACTCTGAGCTCAAAGAGGTGAAAGCCCAGCTCATGGAGGGCAAGGAAAAACAGGAAGACGCTGAGAACAGAGATCGTCGTAACAATCTCAGGATCCGGGGTATCCCAGAATCTGAAACAGATATTGAGGGATTCGTGGGCGAATGGCTAACAGCAACCCTCCCTGATTTCACAGAGGAGTCTCTGACCCTGGACAGATGTCACAGAGCTCTAAGAATGAGACCCCAACTGGGAGATAAGCTAAGGGACGTGGTACCAAGGCTGTGCTTATAGTGACGGCGACGGCGACAGCGACGCGACGTCGTGGAAAAACAAATGCATTGCCGCCGTCGTGTGCGCTTATAGTAAGCGATGTGACGGAGCGATGGATTGGTCGCGATCGCTGGAAATCATCTCAATTTGATTTTCCAGCGACCATCGCGTCGCCGGTACTATAAGCGTAGCCTAAGATTCCACTATTTCAAAAAAAGAGGCCTTCAACACGGCGACAAGGAACTCCAGGGACCTCAAATTTCAAAATGTATCTCTACAGGTATATGCCGACTTGGCGCCTTCCACACTTGCCAAAAGAAGGAACCTCCGGGAGGTGACGGCTAAATTAAGAGACCACAGCATCAACTACAGATGGATTTTCCCCTTCAGTAGTTAGAAATTGAAGACCACAAACGCTCAGGGATCTGGATGACGGCGAGGCATTCCTCGACCTCCTGGGTCTGGGCCCCCTCTCTTCTGGACCCGCCGCAGGCGGTGGAAATCCCTCAGCCTTGAATCCGCCCTGGTCAACAGCTCTCCCCAGGAGATCCCCCCCACAGGGATCCCTTGGTGAAACAACCATCTGAAGATGGGTCAAAACCCTAAGCCACACGCTGGACCCGTATCCCACCATGTAGCCTCTCCCTTATCTTCAGGCAGCTCTCCAAGATTTACCGTTTTATATCTCCCACTACCCTGGTTCCCTAACACAGAGGGAGGCCCTCTGGACAGATCACCCCTTACAAAGCGTGAGATTGACCTGGTCACCCAGAGTTGAGGGCCAGGGAGCTGCCTGAAGGTCTAGAATGAGAGGATCAATGAAAATACTAGATATTGTACTGCTCTAATATGTGTTTACCCCCTAGTTATGTTGTAATAGAGTTTATATAAAGGTTCAACAGGTTACTAATCTATATTATGTTTTCAGGCTTAGATTGGGCTATTATTGGTTTATAAACAAAACCCATGTTATTGTTGTAGGAATAGTCTAGTTCCAATGTTATAATAAGCCCAGAGGCTATGGGGTCGGACTCTGGGTAGATAGACCTTTCTGGATCTTGGCCACTACCCCCAAATATATGTCTGTGTTCGCAGAAACACCGTTGCCCTTGTTGTTTTTTGTTCCCCATGTTCCCAAATTTTGCTCCCAAGGGCAGGTGAGCACTAGGACAATGTCTCGGGAGACACATCCATGCTCACGTTTTTTTCTTTTCCAATTTTTCCTGTCCCCCCCCCCCCCCCCCGTTTTGGTTCTATTTTTCAACCCCAACCCTACCCCATGCTCTGATTCAGCTAACAGGTGACAGATTCGACAATGGTTCAAGGGTGCGGCCTGTGATAATTCAACCAGACGTCCAGTGGAGCTTACCCAAACTTGTACTGTTACTTAAAGTAAACTCACTAAATGTAAAAGGCTTAAACTGCCCCCAAAAAATGAGAATGGCAATGTCAGATTTTAAGAAAAAAGGAGCTGACATTGTTCTTCTACAAGAGACCCACTTTAGACCCCCAGATAACCCAACTTATATTGACAGATTTTACAAAGACGCCGCCTTCTCCTCCGCAAAGTTCAAAAGAAGGGGAGAGCCTATACTCTTCCACAATCGGATCGCATTCACTCACATAAATAAAAAAGTAGACAGGGACGGTAGATATATGATTTTGGTGGGGGAACTGTATATGGAAGAGGCAGCTGCAGAATCCCAAGGCAAGCTTAATTTTATGACAAAGTGGGAGAATGATCTGGGGGAGGAGCTGGAAGCGGATGACTGGGAGGAAATATTTGAATCTGTGACTAAAAGCTCTATCTGCTCAACTATCCGGGAGAACGCATATCAAGTTATGACTCGCTGCTACAACACCCCATAGAATATAGCTAGATATGTCTAAAAGGCTGCGGTGTAGTTGCCACCCTCCTACATACAGTTGTGTGAAAAAGAAAGTACACCCTCTTTGAATTCTATAGTTTTACATATCAGAACATACAGGACCCCTATAAGCTCATATTGAACCCCCAAAATAACCACAACATATATATATGCGCATAAGTGTAAAAGAGGAGTGCTACTGAGCATGGCAATATATATTTAAAACCAGAGACAGAACATGAAACACAGACAAAGCCCAGTGCTACATCCAAAGACACAAATACACAGCACAGTGCCTAATATATATATATATATATATATATATATATAGATATATATAGATATATATAGATATATATAGATATCTTTTGAATAAAATGGTTTTTAGTTTAACTCTTTGGCCAAAGTGTTGTAAGCCCTTGAGCCCCTCCAAGGCAGACCACGTCTCAAGGGTCCTAACACTAATATAAATTCTTAATAACCTGTACATTACCAGGAAGAATGATTTATAATAAATCTGTCAAAATTAGTTGCAAAGTTCTAAGTCTGATTGAAGCTCTTATTAACCTGTATAATACCAAGAAAAGCACTCTGTATTAGATTTGTCGCAAATCAAACTGCACGCAAGTTCCCATGAGTGTGGAAGGTGGAATGGAGTAAGCTTTAACCATTTAAAAGTGGGAGGGGGTGAGCTTCAAACTAGGGAAGGAGGAGCCACCCTCCAAATCAGCCAGGACCAGCTGAACAAGAATTACAAAACATACAGGACCCCTATAAGCTCATATCGAACCCCCAAAATAACCACAACATATATATCTTATATCTTATACTATATTAGTGAAAGCACTGTATGCCTGCCTGCCTGTCTGGATGTCCGGTGTCCCTAGGGGAAATCTCATTGGTCCCTTGGGCCGCCCGCCCCCGCACACCTCTCATTGGCCTGAGGCGGAGTGACGGGCCAAAGGACACACAGTGTCACACACACACACACACACACACACACACACACACACACACACACACACACACACACACACACACTCCACCCTCCTCAACACACACACACACACTCCAGCCTCCTCAACACACACACACACACACACTCACACTCCACCCTCCTCAACACACTCCACCCTCCTCAACACACACACACTCCACCCTCCTCAACACACACACACTACACCCCTCAACACACACACACTCCACCTTCCTTAACGGCTGCCCGGCCTTGACCCCCCCCCCCCGCCCTTCCCGACGGCTGGCCCGCAACAACGGAACCTCCCCTATCACCACTCCGAGGGACCTCAACATCACCCTCTCTCCCGGTGCTCACCCTCTCTCCCGGTGCTCACCCTCTCTCCCGGTGCTCACCCTCTTTCCCGGTGCTCACCCTCTCTCACGGTGCTCACCCTCTCTCCCGGTGCTCACCCTCTCTCCCGGTGCTCCCTCTCCCCCGGTGCTCCCTCCCACAGACCGCTCCCCCCCCCCAGAGCACGCTCTCGCCGCTCTCACCTTCAGGCCTAGAGGCCGCGCCCCCAGCTCACCATCCCCACGAGCGCTGCTCCGGCTCTCTCAGTCGGGAGCTGTACGGGCCGGCTGCCCACACTACCTCCTGACCTGAGCGTCTCAGCTCCGCATCGCCAGGGGGAACGGAGACCGCCGAGGAACCCGAGGAGGAGCGCGGCCCGGTGCGAGGTAAGTAACCACAGGGGAAGGGATCTTTCACCCCCCCCCGGCCCGGCGCTTCACCCCCCCCCCCGGCCTGGCCCTTCACCCGGCCCGGCCCTTCACCCGGCCCTTCACCCCCCCCCCCTGGCCAGCCCTTCACCCCCCCCCCCGGCCAGCCCTTCACCCCCCCCCCGGCCAGCCCTTCACCCCCCCCCGGCCCGGCCCTTCACCCCCCCCGGCCCGGCCAGCCCTTCACCCCCCCCCCGGCCAGCCCTTCACCCCCCCCCCCCGGCCAGCCCTTCACACCCCCGGCCCGGCCCTTCACACCCCCGGCCCGGCCCTTCACCCCCCCCCCGGCCCTGCCCTTCACCCCCCCCGGCCCTGCCCTTCACCCCCTCCGGCCCTGCCCTTCACCCCCTCCGGCCCTGCCCTTCGCCCCCACCCTCCCTGCCCTTCGCCCCACCCTCCCTGCCCTTCGCCCCCACCCTCCCTGCCCTTCGCCCCCACCCTCCCTGCCCTTCGCCCCCTCTCTCCCTGCCCTTCGCCCCCTCTCCCTGCCCTTCGCCCCCTCTCTCCCTGCCCTTCGCCCCCTCTCTCTCTGCCCTTCGCCCCCTCTCTCCCTGCCCTTCGCCCCCTCTCTCCCTGCCCTTCGCCCCCTCTCTCCCTGCCCTTCGCCCCCACCCTCCCTGCCCTTCGCCCCCACCCTCCCTGCCCTTCGCCCCCACCCTCCCTGCCCTTCGCCCCCACCCTCCCTGCCCTTCGCCCCCACCCTCCCTGCCCTTCGCCCCCACCCTCCCTGCCCTTCGCCCCCACCCTCCCTGCCCTTCGCCCCCACCCTCCCTGCCCTACGCCCCCACCCTCCCTGCCCTTCGCCCCCTCTCTCCCTGCCCTTCGCCCCCTCTCTCCCTGCCCTTTGCCCCTCTCTCCCTGCCCTTCGCCCCCTCCCTGCCCTTCGCCCCCTCGCCCCCCTCCCTGCCCTTCTCCCCCTCGCCCCCCTCCCTGCCCTTCTCCCCCTCGCCCCCCTCCCTGCCCTTCTCCCCCTCGCCCTCCTCCCTGCCCTTTGCCCCCTCGCCCCCCTCCCTGCCCTTTGCCCCCCTCCCTGCCCTTTGCCCCCTCGCCCCCCTCCCTGCCCTTTGCCCCCTCGCCCCCCTCCCTGCCCTTTGCCCCCTCGCCCCCCTCCCTGCCCTTTGCCCCCTCGCCCCCTTTCCTGCCCTTTGCCCCCTCGCCCCCCTCCCTGCCCTTTGCCCCCTCGCCCCCTCCCTGCCCTTCGCCCCCTCCCTGCCCTTCGCCCCCTCGCCCCCCTCCCTGCCCTTTGCCCCCTCGCCCCCCTCCCTGCCCTTTGCCCCCTCGCCCCCTCCCTGCCCTTCGCCCCCTCGCCCCCCTCTCTGCCCTTCGCCCCCTCACCCCCCTCCCTGCCCTTCGCCCCCCTCCCTGCCCTTCGCCCCCCTCCCTGCCCTTCCCCGCCCTCCCTGCCCTTCCCCGCCTCTTCACGCCCCCCGCCCCAGCAATCACGGGCAACGCCGGGTTTATCAGCTAGTATATATATATATATATATATATATATATATATATATATATATATATATATATATATATATATATATATAAGACAGAAATACAATGAGTGCAACCACACTGAAATTAGTAAATAGAATAATTACCACATGTAATGGAGGGTATACACCCTTACAGTCTAACTTTCCCTGACTCAGTCTGCAGCCAAAAGGTCTACCGCTCCACGGGCTGGTAACGAAATTTTCCAAAGAGAATGACCTAGGCGCAAATGGAGACAAGAAAAAACAAACATAGGATAGTATGTTCTAACAAATAAACCGCCAGAAGGTATGATATGCACTTACAGCGTATAGGATATTATCAAGCCTTGTATCCACTCTGGGATCTGGAACAATTAAATGATGAATCTGGAACAGCTGGTTATCCACAGCAATTGCAATCTCGAGCAAAGATACCCATGCAGGAAGAGAGATAGAACACAAATAGCGTAACACAGTTTATTAAAATTATTAATAAAAAGACTATAAGTAAAAGACTCACACTCTGTGAGATATCATAAAACTTTTGAGAATTCTGAGCATCTCACACTCATATGAAAAGGGTAGTAACACTATGCAGATTTCTTCAACAGTCCTTAATCTGTAGATTTGTAACCAATAGGGAAATGAGTCCAGGTTATAAATAGCACACACACTAAGTGTCTCTACTGTTTCACACAGTCTCCTTGTGTGAGCTGCCTCTTTCTGTGGTTATCAACCTACATATGTCTCTTTCACTGCACCTGCTGTGCATATAGTACTCACGGTACTTAGAGGTAGGTGCTGTCCGGTTTCACAAATAGAGAGTTCTTTCTGTTTTCCCACGAAGAGTTCTCAATCTTCCTCCGGTCACCCACGTCTCTTGGGGACGCTCCGTGCCACGTGACGACGCGATGACGTCACTCCCTCTCGCGAGAGTTCGTCCGGTGGGCTGTGGGAGCGGGGCCTCAATCCTCTGCGCTGCTAATCTTCCTGCAGGCAAATAATGGGACAAACGGCCACCAGGCACCTCTTGGCTGCTGTCTGCTGTTACTCCTGCTGAATACACTGTGTTCACTGTCTGTAAACCACGCCCTACGCGTTTCTCCGTTAGGCTTCGTCAGGGGCTGATTCTGAAGCCTAACGGAGAAACGCGTAGGGCGTGGTTTACAGACAGACTCCCCCTTTTTTTTTTAATGTACCCCCCCCCCCCCTCTCCCTTAACACTCACTCTTAAATGTTTTACTTTCTGTATACTTCTGCTTGAAAACCCAATAAAACTTTTGTTTAAAAAAATAAATAAATAATGGCGGAAACCTTCCCTTGTATCTTCTTGTAATGTAGACGTGTTCAGCTTCTAGACACTGTGACCTAGAATCACATATGAATTTAGACTTAACATTTGAAGACCCTACTGCCAGAATGGTGAGGGAGGAATGTACCATGCTTTATGTAAAATAGAACTAAACTATTTAGTGGCTTCATGTCTACTTCACTTAAAAGTTGGAGATGTCCAACTACAATTTCCTTTTCTCCATATGAAGCTCTTTTGATGGACACTGAAAGAGGAGGTATCTCTGAATCTGGGACGCCTACGTTTTGCTCACAGAATTCAGACTCAAACTTAAGGACAATTCTTCTTTATAATTGAGGTCATCTACAGCAGTGGCTTCCAACCTTTTTTTGGTTAAGGAACTCTATGTAAAATTTTGAGGAACCCCAACTTTCTCTAACAGTGCATCAGACATCAGATGTATTGTAAATTGTAAATTCTTCTGCATTTGGTACAATTTTAAAATTACCTGACAATTACAGGGAACCCTTTAGGGCTGCCCGGGGAACTCAAAGGTTCTGTCTTAAATTGCATTTGATTTTGTCAGTTATAATTGTGGCACTTTTTGGGCTGTCATGGCTAGAAACAGGTGCCTCTCTCATCCTCAATGTAAAAGAAGTTTGGGATAGGCTGGGTCACATCGCCATGCTGAAATAGCCCTATTTTCACCATCCATCCTCCTGACCATAAGCCCTACTCATCAATAATTTTCTCTGGCTTTGTCCGCACATCATACTGTGTACGTAGCCAACAAACCACATCAACCTGTCGGGTGGCTTAATTCCTTAAGTCTTTGGTAGTCATTTAATGTAGGCCGAAGTGGCCATTCTGGATGTTAAGCGAACACTCCTATTGACGTTAATGGGAGTTGTTGTCTCAGAATGACCTGAAAGGCTACAAAAGACTTTATTCAATGACCCCCTTTGTTTCCAGTCTGCTGATAGGGAACGCCCGGAGGTGTTCAGATGGGTGCCCTTCTCCCAGACGTAATCCAATGACAGTGACAGTTTGAAGCTGATGTCCTATTCTCGTTTTCCTGGCACATGGATCAAAGCAAAGACCTTGTGCGCTTCCAAGCCAAGGGATTCTCTAAGCAGCTGCCTGCCCCCAGATATCCCGTCAGGGACATCATCCTTGTCCTCCATGCAGCCACTTGACACTACTCCTTTTGAGACGGGTTGCTCCTCTACTCACTATATTGGGAAACAAGCGCTCGGACATTCCGTGTGCTTGCCAGACTCAGTGTGACTCAGGATTCTGTACAAGTACTGATGGACCTACCTGCTCTATGGATGTTGCCCATGGTTTGGCTGCTCTGCGTGAGCTGAACTTTTGTGGCTGATGAAGCAGTAATCTTTGTGCTTTCACTCTCTGTTGGTCGGCTTGGATTCTGTGTCCAATGTCTGAAAGCCTCTTCTGCTGTATTCCCTCTTCTGTGGCTCAGGGTTTGGTGCGCTGCTTTCTGCGGCTCTGGATTCATCCCCACATTTGTTTCTCCCCTCCAGGTTTTGTCTCTCTCTTCTCACCACACATTTCCACTGGGCTCAGTATTTCTCTCCAGCCTCTGGGTTTTCTGAACTTGTTGCCCTAGCTCCACCATCTACTACTAGGCTAGGTGCCAAGCGGAGCCCCCCACTCCCCAGCTCAGGAAACACATCCCTACTCTCACAGAAGAGGGGTTCCTCCCATAGGAAGGGGCATGCCAGATAGCACTTCAGGGCTGAGATTACCTTATGTTGTGGGTGCTGTTATACTGTAACAGAGGTTCCTTCTATAGAGGGGATACACACAGACGCCATAATGCATGGAACAGATTATGCCACTAGGTGTCAGTGTATGGACATAAATCCTTATAGTTAGTAGTTACAATATGCTACCTATTGGGGGATTTTGAGGTTGTAAACTTGGGGTCATAGTCACCACTGCTTAACAATGCAGCATTACCACAGCCCTGCAGAGCTCACACATAATACACGGTATGGAGAAGCAGCAGCGTTCATATAAAACTGGCCTCTGAAGTGGTCTATGCCTGATTTGAATGCCTACTATTGGGGTCACTGATTCAGTGTAGCACAGTGGGTGATGGTATCCAAGGTGTGTATTGACGCCTCTACCCCTGAGAACTCCGTCTTGCCCCTGCTCCAATACACGGGAGGTTTAATGAGACGCACTGGTTACCAACTGGGAGCGAACAGCTTCTGCCTTTAAACTTCATTTAAACAGTTTGCTAACAGCTCCTCCTATCCTCCTCGTTCTCACTCAACCTCCCCCCCTCTCAGGCTGTATGTATAGATTATTAGTTATACTTTGTAACAATAACTGCCCCCTATCCTCCGTATAATACCAGGGTAGCCCTGTGTGTGTTCACGTTAACACAAAACGGCACTTCCCTTTTTGTGTGTTGGCGCTGTGGTATGTGTATCGAGCCCAGAAAGTGTTTCATGGCCCGAGCGCTTTCACACCCCGCGTGCAACTCCGGCGTGTGTGGGTTAATAAGATCTGTGCCCGGTGCCAACATTCCAGCCGAGTGAGTCAAATTCATTGAAGCTGCCGCACAAAAACCAACCCGCGGGCAGGAGGGGGGGGCGAGTGGGGGTTGTGCGCTTCCTACAGGGCCAGGGAGGAGGATCTGGCCTTGGAAGTAGGAGTCCCTCTCTCCCTATGCCATAGACACAATAAGATACTAGATGCGGCCATATGGCAGGAGGTACTTGATCCCACTATACCCCTGGGGTGCAGCAGTGAAAAGGTTAAGGCTCAGATGATTTCTGTACCAGACAATCAGCACTCTTCATCTTGAGACAACCCCCCCCCCCCCCCCCGGTCTGTGTTGGCGCTGACGTGGCACTGCCCGGGTGGTGTGTGGAGGGGCGTGTGTGGGCAGGACGCTCAGGAGGAGGGAGCGTACAGAGTAGTTGGGGAGAACACAGCATAGGAGGGGGTGTAGTGCAGCCCTGTATGATGATGCAGAGTATCGCTATACACTGAGAATGAACATGCTGCGATGTATAATGATAAGAAGTATCTTTACACTGACCAGGAACATGCTCCACTATGTAAGGATGACGAGTATCAATACACTGATAATGAAAATGCCATGCTGTATAATTATACGGGGTATCTCTATACATTGATAAACACAGACGCGTTGTATAATGATGCAAAGTATCTCTATATGCTGATAATGATGACGCTGCTCTGTATAATGATGCTGAGTATTTGCAATGTGTAGCGGCCCCTCTGACAGTGAAGGGGTTAGCCTACTGCCCATGGAGACTATTTATAGCCCCAGATTGGGGATTTTCAGCCTGTGATCTGATTTAGGGAAAAGCCGATAAATTGTGGGGGAGGGGAGGGAGGTGGGGGGGGGGCGGCAGCCTCCTATTAAGGTCAGGGACCTGCACCAGGGCACCATTCAACAATGTGGGATAGTAGGGGTCTGTGCTGTTAGCTTACTGTAATACACACAAACCGCTCTCACTATAACACTCAAGGCAATCTATCACTGTAACACACACAGCTATCTCTCAGTTTTACACACACCACTATCTCATTATAGCACACACAGCTATCCCTCACTGTAACACACACGGCGATCCCTCTGTATATAACATGCACCGCTATCTCTGTACAACACACTATAATGCGCACACCGCTATCTCTCACACTAACACTTTTTTCTTTCTCTGCTTTGCTGGGCCTCAGCTCAGGGTCATCTGAGGACGCCGTGTGTACAGTCTGAGCACTCTGTGTGCGCTGACTGGCGGCTAAGAATAGTCTGGCTGGGAGGGGGGAGGAGGACCCCTACCTCTATGTACCTAATAACAGTTGGGGGACACATTTAATGAGGTGCTAATTATCCGGTAATTACCTATGAGTGTAAAGAATGGGATTTACAAAAAATACATTTAATCCCAGGTTCTTAATCCAGTTTAAACCCCAAAACAGGAGTCAAAACTTGTAGAGTTATAGGGAGCAGTTATAGGGGGCAATAGGAGGGGTTATATGGGGCAATAGGAGGAGTTATAGGGAGCGCTTATATGGGGCAATAGGACAATTTATAGGAAGCGATTATATAGGGAAATATAAGGAGTTATAGGGAGCGGTTATATGGGGCAATAAGAGGAGTTATAGGGAGCGGTTATATGGGGTAATAGGATGGGTTATAGGGAGAGGTTATGTGGGGCAATAGGAGGAGTTATAGGGAGCAGTTATATGGGGCAATAAGAGGTTATAGGGAGCAATAGGAGGAGTTATAGGGAGAGGTTATATGGAGCAATAGGAGGAGTTATATGGAGCAATAGGATGGGTTATAGGGAGAGGTTATATGGAGCAATAGGAGGAGTTATCGGGGAAAGTTGTATGGAGCAATAGGAGGAGTTATAGGGAGCGGTTGTTCGTCTCTGTATAACATTCCTAAACGCAGTCCCCAATATGTAAAACTCCGCTCATGAATTCTTCTAACCATTACTTTTATTCAAACGTACCTACTTACTTCAAGTCTGCTATTTACTGTGGTATAATGGAGATGTTACTCTCTCTATCCACTACAAATTCCTCTCTCCAGGCCCACACCCAATATCAGGGCCACAGACAGATTTCCTGGGGCCCGGACTAGAGTTATGTCTCATAAGCTCATAAACTGTGTGTTTGTGTTGCAGGCCTGATGCATCACAAAGCTCAAACTGTGATGGCAATATAACTGCAGTTTATATCCTTTGTGGGTTAGCTCACCCACTCCAACCTGGTGTAATTCCTGCACAGCTGGGCTCTCTAATCTCTCTCTGTAGTAGCCTCTCTCTGCCTGCTTCCCTCTGCACTGTCAGGTCCTGGTCTCTGCTGGGCCCTGCTGTATGCACTGGTCCAGTGGGGCAACTCTCTCTCTCTCTCTCTCTGCAGTTCCCTCTCTCTTAGGGGTCCTGCATGGACTCTCTGTTGAAGATAGGCCTGCACACCCTCACACCCTCAGCTCCCTTTCCAACTGTCACCAACTGTAATTCCACTGGCTAAGCACAGTCACATGGTTCAGTGGAGTGTAATTCTTAAAGGGTCCATGTCCTGTGCTGATAGCACATAGAGGGGGTTGGGGGGGGGGGGGGTAAGTGGGTACATCCTCCCCCTGTGAAATGTTGATGTCCCCATCAACCAGAATAAACCAACAATACATTTATCAAATCTAACAATTAACTCCTCTCTAGGTACATAACATCATAGGTACAGTAGATCCGACACTAAAACAGTTTTGACAGATAGCATTCTTTTTACCCCAGAATGTTCTACATTCCCCAACATCTCCTATTTTCCAGAGTCATGGGTACTACCCATCGAACAGTACTAACCATAGGGACCTCAGTCGAAACTCCCAGTAAGTTATAGGTCAGTCTCATGGGGGGTCTAGTCTCCCTCTTAGGACTTGAGGTTAATGCCGGAGGTATGATGTCTACTTCCCATTCCACCTTAGGGGACTCATATGTTACCGGTGTCTCAGATATTGTGGGCCCTGCACTAGGGGAAGACTCACAGTCATCTATCACAGATTCATCAGGACCTTTGGGGGTGAATTCCTCTGCTCTGGGATCCAGTTCAAGAATACATTTTTCTTCTAAATCCGAGACCCTACTGATTGTATTTGGGGACCAGGTTGAGGGGCAAGCAGTTGTTCCCTGTTCAAAATATTTGCCAAGTGCCCTAACATTCCTTCCCCGGGGTATCCCTCCTCTTTTCGGACTCCTCACTGTCTTGCCTACCCTGGCTAACTGGATTTGTCCCAGAACCCTGTCCTCTGTACAATCGGTCACTTCTCCTGGGCCTATGGGGTTCTCTTTGAATGTTTTCTCTCTCAGGGCAGCGCACTAACTGACCTATTGGCAGGAGGTACTTTCTATGTAGATTCTTTGTGGGCCCATTTCCCTTTTCAGGCCTCACTCAATAGACGGGGAGTCCTTCTAGCTTCTCTACTACCACATAAGGTATCCCCAGATTCCGGATAAGGACTCGGTCCTGCAGTTGTAGCTCATGCCCGTGTACTCTTTTATCGTATCAGCTTTTCTTTCCATGATTATTTGGGTCAGCTGCAGAAGTGGCCAGCTTGTACGCTTCTTGTAACTGGTCTCTGAGTTTCTGTACATATTGCATGTACGTGGTTGGAGATGTGCCTTCTGCCGACACTCCAAAACACAGGTCAATGGGCAATCGGGCTTCCCGTCCAAACATTAGGTAATAGGGTGAATACCCAGTGGATTCATTCTTGGTGCAGTTATAAGCATGGACTAAGTGGTGTACTTGCTGACTCCATCTTTCCTTTTCTTGATTATTTAAGGTACCCATCATATTCATTAGGGTCCTATTGAATCTCTCTGGTTGCAGATCTCCTTGTGGGTGGTAAGGCGTGGTTCTGGATTTTTTTATCCCACAGATGCGCAGTAATTCCATGATAAGTCGGCTTTCGAAGTCCCGTCCTTGATCGGAGTGTATCCTGGCTGGCAATCCATAATGGACAAAATATGTCCCATAACACTTTGGCAACTGTAGTGGCTCGTTGGTCCTTTGTGGGGAATGCTTGTGCATACCGGGTAAAGTGATCTGTAACCACTAAGATATTACTGGTGTTCTTGCTATCTGACTCTAATGACAGAAAGTCCATGCAGACTAAGTCCAGTGGCCCACTGTTGGTGATATTGGTCAAGGGTGTGGCCCGGGTAAGCAAAGTCTTTCTGTTCACACACCTTCCGTAGTTCTTACAATATTCCTCGACATCCTGTGCCATTCTGGGCCAATAGAGTCGATCTTTCACTAATCCCATTGTTTTATCTGTGCCCAAATGGCCGTGAACGTCATGTAGTGAACGTAGAACCACTTGTGCACTCCTGCGGCGGTAATGTTTTTCCAAAGTCCATCCTGGGCTTGAGCGTCCCAGTGAATTCGGGACAATGCGTCCGCATCAATATTTTGTTTCCCAGGTCTGTACTTTAGACTGAAATTGTAAGTGACCAATGCTGCCAACCACACATGTCCAGTGGAATCCAGTTTCGCTGATGTTAGAATATACCTAAGGGGATTGTTGTCTGTGTGCACTACAAATGCTGCTCCATATAGATATCTTGGTTTGGAATGGAAAGGGAGCGCTCCAGTCAGGGACACATCATGTAAATAAAAAACATAAAAAACAATAATTGTGCAGTATGTTAATTCAAATGTTGATCGGACGCAGTTCTTGGCTCTTGGGGCAATTCTACTTACAGCAATAATGAGTATTTAAAGCCTGTATCTGACTTGGTCAGAAGATGTGTAGATTGTTGGTATTGAGCTTTCAATTATTCCCCAGACTTTTCTCCCGCAGTTTGGGCTGTTCCAGAGTTGAAGATACTCAAAATTCCATGTGGCAATATGTAAGTGAAGAGATAAAGAAACCCAATGGTGCTGATTGCAGAAACAATAGCTTTTATAAAAGTAATGGGTAAATAGATGTACTCACACTTTGTACATACACATTGTACACATAAAGGTGTCTTTCGAAGTACAGTATAGGTGTGTGTAGCGGTGTTTGTTCTCTCCCGATCCTCCTGTGTGTCCAGCCGCGCCGTCGACAGTGGCGTCTGACGTCACTTCCCTTTCGCGGTCAATCGCATCAGTTTGGAATGGATTGTGACGTGCTGGAGGGAGGTCTGTAGAGGAGATCCAGCGTTTTGCGTCTTCTCGTGAAGGCAGCTGCAGCAAGGCTCTACGCGTTTCGCTGTTACTCACAGCTTCGTCAGGAGCAGTATATCTATATATATATATAGATAGTCATATAGTTTGGCCACTACCGCCCATTTTAAAGCCAAAAACTCCAGTTTGTGTACTGACACGCCCTGAGGCATCCGCTCAAACTGGTAGAACCCCAACGGGCATATAAAGGCAGTCTACTCTTTGTTGTGTTGGCTCATTGGGATCTGATAATATCCACTGCAAAGATCCAAAACTGAAAACCACTTGCTCCAAGTGAGGCAATCCAATGCGTCTTCTATACGTGGCATCGTCTACTGATCTGGGGTGGGTTTTTTGTTCAATTTGCGATAGTCAATACGCATCCTCACGGCTCCGTTTTTTTTCCGGGCTACCACTATGCAGTCTTTCTTTGAGGAAAAACTGCATGTGCAGTTGAAGCGTTGGACTTTTGGCTGTGAATAAATCTCCTTTTTTGCAAAGCCTGAGTGCCAGGATCTTCTTTTCTATAGTGTACTATTGATCCCCATATAGAGAAATACTAAGTTTCCTGCCTACGCTGTGACGGAGACATCACAATTGGTGGAATTTACTGCGGGCAGTCCAAAAGGCACTGAGCAGCGGAAACTGTGGGTTTGAAAATAAATGCGGGGATTTAAAAAGGCCACCCAACTGAAGTGAAAAAACAAATTATGCAAGTAAAGTCTGTCCCACGGTGTATGATCATTTGTGCTTACAGGATACACAGGGAAAGATATAAAGAAGTGAGGAAATAGCGCCTCTAGAGGTGAAGGTGAAGAATATGCCTGGAAGGAAAAATGGCGGACATAGTGTGTGTGACATAGTCCAAAGATGTTAGGCAGCTTTCTGCCCCATTTTAGAGCAGAAAGTGCAGGAATAGCTAAAAATGATCCGTTCCACAGCTTCCCATTAACTCAGGCAGCTGGATGGAAAATCCAGACCACAGATTACAATGGCTCTAGTTCTCCCTCACCTGCTCTTCTAATCACATGCACAGGTATTTAGAGCAGAGAGGTTTGCATTTCACTCTCTCTCCTTAGAGCCTGGAGGCTGGGGGTATCGCTGCTCCCCTGCATCCAGTGTCGGGGTTGACGGCCCCTCCAAGTATCACAGTACCAGAGGATTTGCCTTGACACCACGAACAGATAAGACAAAACAAATGGTTATTGCTGTTGCTAAAAGACTGTGCTGTATCTTGTGACCCTAAATGAAAGAGCATTGTTTTAAGCTGGAGAACCAGTTTAGTTGGCCAGCAGCTGTTAGAGAGACTAATTCTGATGTGTAGTTAGATCCCTGAAAGGGATAGGATTTTGCTTATATGATTTTGGTTTTATTTCTTGAAATAACAGTGTGGGAAATATTGTAACACTGAAATGTGTGAACTGCTGAATGAAAGTATCTGAGTACCTCTAACCTTCACATGTTAAAGCTGCAGTACCTTACTTGGATGAAAATAAAGCAGGCAGAAGCAGCATAATACTTTGCATGATCCTGTTTGTTGTATAATTAACCCTAGAAGACTGTGTCGGGAAGAACCCAGACAGACGTCAGCACTACAAAAGAGGGGCGTTTGTCACATATGGTGGAGAATGCGGGCAGACACTAAAGTCTGTGGGTTTGCAAATAAATGTGGGGGTTTAAAATGGCCGCCCAGCTGAAGTAAAATACAGATGCTATGAGTGAAGTCTGTTCCACTGTGTATATCAGTTGTGCTTCTAGCATACACAGAGAATGTGCGAAGTGTGGATGCAATAGCACCCTGAACCCAAACAGAAAACCAAAATGTTTTGCTGAAAAGAAAAAAAAAAAATTTGCATCTAGCAAGTGCTGTTTGTAAAGCTAATGCCTTTTGCTGAAGTGAGTGAATTTGCAGCTAGCAAGTGCTGTATGTAAGTTGCTGAAGTGAGTGAAATTGCAGCTAGCAATTGTCCCTACCGGGTTTCTAAAATGGCCGACTTGAAATGTTTGTTTTGTAATGTACATAATCATGCAAAACAGTGTCCCTTCAGGCCATACGATGATGATGATGACGATTCGTGTGTGGCCCCTGGAGGAGAGCCATACCTACAGGTGAATTTGGTGTGCTGGACCTGTCGTGAAGTGGGTCACATGGAAGATGTGTGCCCCAAAATTTTCAAAGACAAACAGCTGCAAAAGCAAGCAACGCCCTGTGAGTGCAAGCAAGATGTGGAAGCTGATACCAGTGAGTGTGTGCCCAGTACCACTGATATCTCTGGAGCTAATAAAGCAAAGAGAAAGAAGAAGAAAAAGAAAACTGTTCCTCAAGTCACAGGGGAAGTGACCGAGCCACTTGAACCTGCGCTGTCAGGACATGCGTCAGAAAGGCGCCGAGATGTGCTGCAGACCGGAGGGACCGGCAGAATTGTCACGGGAACAGTGGCAAAGGAAAAGGAGGAGCAGAGGGAAGCTGAATCCTTGAACCAGGATAAAGAGGCTTTGGTTTCTGCACTCCAAGCTGCCCGCCAAGATTATGAAGTCCTGTGGCAGGATTTGGGGAAGGAGCGAGAATGTTATAAGAAGGTGCAAGAAGCGAACGCAGAGTTACAGAGGTGTATACTCCCAGCTTTACAAGAGCACGAGGCTTTGAAGAAAACAGAGTCTCTCTTACGGAGTGAGCTGGAAGAGGTGACGACTAGTCTGGAAAAGGCCAACACCGTAATTACTATCCTAAAACAGAAATACGGGAAAGCTCTACAAGAGATTCACGCACTCAGCACAGAGGTGCAAAACTCACGCCTGGAGGGCCACGGTCTGAACACAGAGCTGGGAATGTTGAAGCAAACCCATGAGATTGCCCTAAGTGAGTTAGAGACTGTAAAGCAAGAAAATGAGAGTCTGAAATTGGAAAATTCAGATTTGACTGTCCAAGCAGAAAAAGTAAAGAAACAGTTGACTCAGGAAAAATTAGAAGTGCAGGAAGCACTACAGAATGCATTGATGCACACTCAGAGCCAGCACCAGGAAGAAATGGACGCTCTGAGAACAGAATTGCGACATGTATGCACAAAACAGAATTCTCTCGTGGAGGAACTTAACGTTTTGAAAAAGGAGAAAAGCATTAGAATAATTCAGAAACACTGGAAAGCTCTTATCCAAGGAAGAAGGGAAAGAGAAAATTATCGGCGTAAACGCGCCACAACTATCATCCTACAGGCTGCCTACAGAGGGATGAAAATTCGTCAGTTTAATCGCCGGAATAAAGCAGCTTGTGTTCTTCAATCATTCTACCGTGCCCGCATGGTACGAAACAGGTTCCTCATTATGAAAGGAGCAACTATAAAAATCCAGTCTCTGACTAGGATGACACAGAACAGGATTCGCTATAAAACCCTGAGAAAGGCGTCACTGGTTATCCAGCGGTACTTTCGCCTGAATAAATGTAGGCCTCAGGAAAGAGAGGCCCAAGACTACATGCCTGCCGGCTGCAAAGGTAAAATGCCACAGGGTACAGCCAGAGTTAGTGAGAGCCCCATCAAGGTAATCAGTGCTTCATCTTCTAAGTACCATATAATTGCCCCAGAGGGGAAATCCCAAATCTCTGAGAGTGATGGTCGTGAGAAAATACATGGCAGTAAGAAGTACCATAAAGGTTCAAAGGTTGCAAAGCAAAAGCGACGAAGGTCAACGCTGGCCTTGAATTTTTCCGGATCTCGCCACCCTGGGCCACAATATAAAGACAAAGACTATCCGGCCCCAGAGTTGCGTCAGAAGCTAAAGAAACAGTCCAGTCATTTGCAGGTTGCAGCAGCCTATGAAATAAAGTCAGGAAATGTAATGGACTGGAAGTCAAAGAAAAAAAAAAATGTGTTTGGGGAATTGACCGATATTTTTTGTTATTACACGTGTGGACTATGTCACGGACACTTAACTATGCAAATAAGCTATTGTAGTTAAGGTATATTAGGCCTCTAGAATAAGCATTTTGTCAATATTACAATGTTATATTGGTTCTCTGTGTTGAAAATGTAGCTAAACTACAAATTAATATACAGGGTTGATGGCCCTTTTTGTTGGTAAATATATGAGGTTCATAGAGTAGAAAACCCAGGGAGGTAATAGAAATTGTCTGGTTTTGTGAATATATTTAGCATATCCTGGGTTGTAAGAATGTGTGCTAGACATTTATTTTTCAAAATAGTTCCCTAATATAGAGCAACAAAATATGTTTGCCAAGTATAGTCTCTTATGACAAAAACTATTGTCCATAATTGCCGTGGAGAAAAGAAAAAAAAAAGTTAATATTCATGTTGTGAATGTTTAATATTGTACTGGGGAATTAGCTTAAGTATTTCAGGTAGGACGCTCACCCCAGTGAGGTCCATGGCCGCTCACCCCAGTAGGTGTGAGCTGGGGAGGGGGATATGTGACATAGTCCAAAGATGTTAGGCAGCTTTCTGCCCCATTTTAGAGCAGAAAGTGCAGGAATAGCTAAAAATGATCCGTTCCACAGCTTCCCATTAACTCAGGCAGCTGGATGGAAAATCCAGACCACAGATTACAATGGCTCTAGTTCTCCCTCACCTGCTCTTCTAATCACATGCACAGGTATTTAGAGCAGAGAGGTTTGCATTTCACTCTCTCTCCTTAGAGCCTGGAGGCTGGGGGTATCGCTGCTCCCCTGCATCCAGTGTCGGGGTTGACGGCCCCTCCAAGTATCACAGTACCAGAGGATTTGCCTGGACACCGCGAACAGATAAGACAAAACAAATGGTTATTGCTGTTGCTAAAAGACTGTGCTGTATCTTGTGACCCTAAATGAAAGAGCATTGTTTTAAGCTGGGGAACCAGTTTAGTTGGCCAGCAGCTGTTAGAGAGACTAATTCTGATGTGTAGTTAGATCCCTGAAAGGGATAGGATTTTGCTTATATGATTTTGGTTTTATTTCTTGAAATAACTGTGGGAAATATTGTAACACTGAAATGTGTGAACTGCTGAATGAAAGTATCTGAGTACCTCTAACCTTCACATGTTAAAGCTGCAGTACCTTACTTGGATGAAAATAAAGCAGGCAGAAGCAGCATAATACTTTGCATGATCCTGTTTGTTGTATAATTAACCCTAGAAGACTGTGTCGGGAAGAACCCAGACAGACGTCAGCACTACAAAAGAGGGGCGTTTGTCACATGTGTTTTCTGAGTAATATGCCTGGCCACACGAAGCAGTGCCCTTTGAGGAAGGAGCGTCCCTGTGTGGCCCCACAAAAAGAACTGCCAATGTGTTTATGGTGTAAAGAGCCTGGCCACACCAAACACTGCCCCTTCAGGCCGTATGATGACGATGATGAGGATGACGGTGGCTCAGAAGTGGTCCTGTGAAGAGAGCTGTACCCGCAGATTAATTTAGTATGCTGGTACTGTTATGAACTAGGTCACATGGAAGATGTGTGTCCCCAAATGTTCAAATGCAAGCAGTGGTAACAAGTGCAGCGCAAGGAATACTGTCTCCCACAGCTGCAAAAGCAAGCAACGCGTGGTGAGTGCAAGCAAGAGGTGGAAGCTGATAACAGTGAGGGTGTGCCCAGTACTACTGGTCTTTCAGGAGCTACTAAAGCAAAGAGAAAAAAGAAGAAAAAGAAAGGTGTTTCTCAACTCACAGAGGAAGTGACCGAACCACTTGGTGAGCCTGCAAGGTCACGACAAGGAGCGCCAGAAAAGATCAGAGATGAGCTACAGCCCAGAGCGCCTGGCGCAATCGTCACAGGAATGATGACTAGTCTTGGGATGACAAAGGCTACCACTACTGCCGTAAACAGAAAGCCGAGCGAATCCAAGAAAACGAGTCTTGACTGGAAACGGTACTATAAGATGTCCCAGAAAGACACGCAAAACCTCATCACAGCGCTGGAAGTTTCTCAAAGCAGAGCTTGGTAAGGTAAAGAAAGAATGTACACAGGAAAGGGCAAGCACTGCGATGACCGTCATGGAAGAAACCCAAAGCTGACAACCTGATTGGCAACCTGAAACAGAAATATAAGGAGGCTCTGCAAGAGGTTCAGACTCTCAGTACAAGGGTGGAACACTCAGGCCAGGAGGTCCACGCTCTCCGCACAGAGGTCTGTGAATTGAAGGATGCTGAGGAAAAGATGCTGATGTGTTTAGACACTGTAAAAAGAGAAAATACAAGTCTGAAACAAGAAAAGATAGAAATGCGGGAAGCACTGCAGAATGAAGAAAGAGGTCTGCAAGAGATGTGTGCGAGTCTGTAAGAGGCCAAGGAAAAGCAGAGAGTTCTACAGGAAGCCAGTGTCCAGGCTGCTAACCAAATACAAGTGCTACAGGAATGGCTGAGTACCCAGTGTGTCCCCGCAGAGCAGTATAAGGAGCTGAAAGCTACGCTGCGTGTCACCGGTGCATCACTAGAGACGGCGCTTAGATGCCAGGTGACTCTGTTATGAGAGAGCAAGAAAGGTCCAGAAATTGGAGCAAGAGATGGAGAGCAGAGAGGCTGCTCCATCCCCAAAAGTCAGTACACCCAGGAGAAAGAGGCGTGGAAAACAGAAACAGCAGCAATCCTAGCGACAAAAACTGCAGAGCTCCAAAATATGAAGGATGCACTGATGCAAACCCAGAGTAAGCACCAGGAAGAGGTGAAGGCCCTGAGAGGGTACTTGCAGGATCAAACTGAAAAACTGCAGGCTTATAGTCTACCAGGAAATTGTCCGGGGGCAGGGTCTTCTAATTGCGGTGGAACCTTTTACTTCTTCAAGGAGGGTCACCTCCCCTTCAATTTGACATACATGTTGGGGAGGCACCTTTTTTGACCGAAGACCGTCCCAACGGACTTCTCATATGGGATCGATCATAAGACTTGTTAGTGGCTTCATTCTCGACTCGTCCGTAGGCCTTCAAACACATAGGGTGAATGGTCAATGTCCGATCGTAATCATCTCCTCCAACAGTCTGGCACCAATTCGCTAGTCTGCTGAAGATGTTCACATTTATTTCTATTATGGCTCCAGTTTCTCCTCCTTCACAGGCTTCAGGACATATTAGTGCCTCTACTTCAAGGGGTCCGGCTACCCCAGCAATTTCCTTGGGAAATTCCAACTTCACTAGCACGTAGCACAAGTACGGATAGCTAACTGCACTGAGGCCCCACACAACAAGTCCATTCAGCCGCTGCAGTGGCAGGTGTCGCAGATATTGGTTGTACCATGATTGGAAGATTATAGACACTTGCGATTCACTATTCAGAAGAATCTTGCATGGTTTTCCTTCAGTAGACGCCATCACTCGGCAAAACGACCAAGAATCCCAATTGGCAGATTGGGGTACCCGCAGATGCTCGTGGGTGTGTTAGTCATGGAGCTTCTCTTGACTTGGGGCCTGGCATGCTCCCTTAACAGGTCCCTCTGTCGTTTCCCTGCTTCTTGAAGGCTTCTCTTGCTTTTGGTACTTGCAGTACGCAGCCCAATCTCCATGTTCCCCACACTGGAAACAACCCATACCTCCATTTCTAGGGAACCGGTCCCGGTCATAGATCCGATGCGTATCCGGAAGAGTAATCGCTGAGGCCTTCTTTTTGGGTGCCGCAGCCATCATCAATGTGTTCATTCGCGCCGTTTGCTCTTGAATTTGTTTTCTAATCTCTGCGTTGCTAGCACGTTCTCCTCACAGCCTCCTGCACTGGCGACGGCTTGGGTAGTTGTTCTTAGTTCTAAGTGCCGCTCGGGTCTCTTTCTTGTCCTCTTCCGCACGCACGTCCCGGATAAGCTGTTTAAAAGTTGGAGGATCCTCTTTCCTGTCTCTAATCCATAGTTATATCACGGTTAAATCGTCCAATAATGCACCCACCCCCAATACATAATAACAATACACCCACCCCAATGCATATTAAAAAATACACCCACCCCCAATACATAATACAAATACACCCACCCCAATGCATATTAAAAAATACACCCATCCCCAATACATATTAAAAAATACACCCACCCCCAATACATACTAAAAATACACTCCCCTCCAATACATAATAAAAATACTCTCTGACGAAGCACTGGAACATGCGTGAAACGCGTTTGTGTTACTTACCATACCTCAATGTTGTCACTCTCTAATTAAATAGTTTTTAACTTAGTTACAGTATTGTAGCTCTAATCCTTTTTCTGCTGTGCTCTGTTTTCCTTTTTGTCTTTTGGATTCTTGCATTCAACCCCACAGCGTGAAGCACGCGTCTGGAATCAATGGCATTTAAATTGTGAGTACCTTCATCTCCTTACCATATTATGGTTCTTATATAATAGGAGGAAGATTTCTGGACTGTGTATTAATAGCTCTCGGGTATATCTAGGAAGAGACCCAGATAGTGCTGTTCTCTAACAGTTACTATTCTGCATTATCAACCATTGGATAGCATATCCATGCCTACACCCTTAATTATGAGCTTGATTACTTTATTCACCACCAGACTCCACGCTGCCTAAAAATGCTCCTTTCCTCAAGCAAGTTGATACCTTTTACTTTTGGTCTATGGACTGTTACTCTGTTTCCAGGATTTGGAAGCACTGACCTATGAAACCCTGTTCATTTTTGTCTAGTAATAAAAATACACCCCCCAATACATAATAAAAATACACCCACCCCCCAATACATATAAAAATACACCCCCCAATACATAATAAAAATACACCCAATACATATAAAAATATACTCACCCCCCCAAATACATATATATATATATATATATATATATATATATATATATATATATATATATATATATATATATATATATATATATATATATTGTATATAAAAAAAACACTTACCGTGGGGATGGTCTCAGGCTGGGCCCGGTGGCTGTGGCGGAGCCGGCTGCTGGTCCTGTAGTTGCCGCCAGGCCCCGCCTATCCCTCAGCCGTGGGCTTCTCACTCACTCTGTCCCATGCCGAGCTTCCAACGTCCGCACATTCCGGGATGGAAGCTGGGCCAAGATTGCTTCCGGCACGCTGACATCAGAGAGGCCCACCACGCGCCAGCGTGGGAGGCTCAGCGTAGGACAGAGTGAGGGAGAGGCCCGCAGCTGGAGGAGAGCCGGGGCCCGGGACACTTGTCCCAGCTGCTCAATATCATCATGCACCCTGGACTACTCAAAAGCCTTGCATTATCTACCGAATGTTGGTGGAAAACTCTGAACACCAGCACACCAACCACTACTCATTCTAATGGCAAACATCACAAATTTACAACTTGCAAACGCAAATCTCTATTTATATTGTTACTCTCTTTAGCAGGCAGCAGCGGATTTCAAGATCTGCTGCCCCTAGGCACTTATATATTGCAGCCACCTCCTTGCTGCCGCCCTCCTTCTACTTCCGAATTGCAGCATCAATTGACGGATGTCACCAACGTGAAATCGCACGTCCATCGTAATGCGACGTCATGATGTCATTTGACGTTTGCCATGGCAACGAGACACCGTGTGACATCACGTTGGTAACATCCGCAGCGTCATTTGACGCTGCAATTCGGAAGGAGAAGGAGGGCGGCAGCAAGGAGGGGGCCACCACATGTTATTAGTGCCTTGCCATCAGGCCCGATAGGCCTGAGAGCCTGGTATCTGTATATAGTGGGCGGAGATTTTTGCCGCCCCAAAATGCTGCCGCCTATTGGGCCAAATTGGAAATCCGCAGCTGTTAGCAGGCGATATTGAACTTAACCCAGGCCCTCCCTTTTCAACTCTGTCCCATACCCCTGAGAATACCCCTTTCAAATTCCAAATAGGGCTGTCACCCATATAAATATTATCCATAGCTCAAGCTGGATGAACTAAGGGCATGGCACTTTATGCATAAACCCAAAGCCATCATTCTCACAGAAACATGGCTAACCCCTAAAATATCCCGATGCAAATATCACCATTCAGGGATACTCCATTTCTAGGAAAGATAGGTCAAAGAGAGGAGGAGGGGTGTTACTTTATATTGAATACACCTTACAATTTACGCTGCTAAATTGTCCCCCAAGCCCACCCACTTTTGAAATCCCAATTGGCAAAATGTGCCACCCCTTTTCTAAGCCCGTTTTTGTTACTGACATCTACCGTCCCCTAAAGCCCCACTATAATCCCTGACTGATATCACTCACTTTCTTGGGTTAATTTCCTCTCTGAATGGGAAGTGTGAGCTGTTAGTTCTTGGAGATTTAAACTGCAATTGGCTTGAACCTTAAAACAAGAAAATCCAGATACAATTTGTCAAGATTATGTCATGAGGTATTATGTATTTTAATCCATTTGGTGCTTAAGGGGTTAATGAGCTACAGTTTGAATTTAAAAATACAATATATATTGGGTTTATGACAAGCCCAGGCTTGTCACGAGTGGGTGCTGGCTTTCGAACAGAACTTAAATGGTGGGTTATCCTGTATGGCTCACTTAAAAGGGTCATATGGGTCACATGTTGCTGCTAATGTCCAGATAAGTGCAGAGGTGGGAATAAAATATGGCCCCTGTGACAACTGTTCTAAACATGATTCTTTTACAGCTGAGCTTCAAAGCATTCTCTGCAGGGAGTTTATGGATGGCCAGGGGCGTGGCTTCAGAAGGTATCAAACCAAGAGTGACTTTATTAAAAATGAGTATCCTGTAATGTCATCTCCTCTGCATAATAAAAGTAACAAATTTGTAACCGTGTCACCGAGGGGCATGTTCAGACATCACACACTGTATGCTTGAGATAATAAGGGACAGATATTAATTTGTCACTTAAATTTAGGCTGGTCATATGTAGTCTTGCTGCGTCCGCATTGAGTGCCTGAATGTATTGATGTGACTCGTGTGTGTAAGTGTTAGTTAAGGAAAGTTATGAGTACATTTAGATATTGAGACAAGTTTCAAACGTCGTTTTTTTTCCCTCTGTCACAAAACCGTCAATCTCACAGCTGATTTACGACAGGGGTGGGTTTATGTTGCTTACATGGGAAGAAAGAATATTTAAATCTGAGCAAAGATTATGAAGATCATATTTTAAGAGGTGTTTGGGACTAAATACGTGAGATCTCATATTCTGAACCAGTGTCCTCTCTGGGGAAAATCTATGGCATTTGGTAATGTATAGGTTTTCTTTTATGTTTCATCCTTTTATTTTAAGAAGCTGTTCTGCATTTTATTGTAATTGTATGTTTTAGTAATCCTTTTTCTGTAACCTATGCACTGTATTTTTATTTATATTAAAACATTTAATAAGTAATTGGGCTCTGAATGAACTGTTGCACGCTCTGAAGAGATAATTGAAGTTTTCGGACAAATTTTTGCTACAACTGATTTTTGGTGTGTTAAAGTGTATAGTTTTTTCTATAATAAACAGGGACCTGGGTCCCTCGCAAATATTAGGTTTATGTTATGTTATCTTATTTGCATACCCCAGGTGGTGGCACTGTATAGCTATGGATAGATGTATGTATAAAGTTCTGTAAATATGTGAAAAAAAGAATACACTCGCTTCAATATATTGCTATAACAATAAAAATAACTGGGATCACCTCAATGGGTAGAACATTTAGAAACTTTAGCTCACAACAGTTTCTGACTGATCTTACCAACTGCCCTTGGTACAGAAATGACTTAATACCTGACTCCAATTTTGTACTCTATTATTTCCAAACCGAGTTCTTAAAACTCTGTGATGCCCATGCTCCACTATGCAGAATAAGAGTACGGGGGGGGGGGGGAGGGGGGACCTTCCATGGGTTACAACCGACCTTATAGCGATCTACCATTTTAGGGATGTGTGAGGGAGTATACAAGAGGTTTAAAAACTCTCACTTTAGCAGACCAAAAGAACCACCCCCTAGCTAGTAGGTCTACTAGCTGATTGGAAAGGGTAGGTTTAAAAGGAAGACAGCAGATTTCTTCCAGGCTGTCATTTTACTCTCAACCTGGGAGGAAACATGTTGCAGAGAGCCTGGCTGAGGGGAGAGCCTGGCTGAGGGGAGAGCCTGGCTGAGGGGAGAGCCTGAACTCCCTGTTGTGTACCTGGAACTAAGGACTATTGCGTGTGTTGCAGACTTATGCCATTTCCTTTCATTGCTTTATTCTCTGTGCAACTACAACCTGCTTCCCTGGTAAGGGAAATAAAGAACTTTTCATTGCCTGAAAGTGGTGTGTAAACTCTTTTCTGACCATACCGACAAGTCCACTCCGTCACAGGATGCCTTGTGGAAAAGCTACAAAGTAACTGGTACTACCATGGATTTTAATAACTACAGATACTGGCGGAAAACATGCACAAGGCAAACAAGACTAGCAAAAGCCCAATATTACTTTGACAATCTTCACTAGCATCCATCAAATCCAGCAAACTTCTGGAAGGTTCTCAACAATATATTCCAGCCTTCTAGGGATCAACAACCATCTAAAATCATTAAGGATGATATTACTCGGACAAATCCCACTGACATTGCAAACGCATTCAATGAATACTTTGTGGGGTGTGCTACTTCCCTATTGGCAAGGCACAACCCCAACTACAAACATGAAGTTCAATCTGGGAGAACCCCTATAGCCCCACCCTCTCCCAACACAGCCCACCATTTTCAATTTGTCCCAGTATCTGGAGAGGAGATTACACAAGCGCTCCTCAAATTAAAACTAAGCAGCCAATGTGGACCTGACCCTGCAATCAAAGTTCCCAGCTATTGTCAAACCGATTGCTTCCCTATTCAACTATATTCTGTCTGCAGGCCATATCCCTAAGCCCTGGAAAACTGCCAGTGTTGTCCCAATCTTCTAAAGTGGGGACAAAAACACTTTCAAACTGCAGACCAATCTCTCTTCTTCCAATACTATCCAAAGTCATGGAAAAATGTGTCCACTCCCAATGAAGCGATTACTATACCAAGACAAATTTCCCTAGCCAATTCCTATCTGGCTTTCACCCCAAACACTCCACGGTAACTACCCTCCTAAACGTTTGCAACTAGATCCAGTGTGGAATGGAACGGAGACAACTCACTGGTGCAGTATTCCTAGATTTTGCAAAGGCTTTTGATACTGTTGATCATGTTATCTTGTTAAACAAGCTCCCGTGCTCTGGAATAGGGGAACATGCATTAACTTGGTTGCACTTCTACCTAGCTAGATCTAGGGTTGCCAGGTGGCTTGTCCAAAAATACTGGACACCATGCTAAAATATGCAAGACCCCCCCCCAATACATATAAAAAAAATACCCCTATGCCCCCTTAATACATATAAAAATACTCCCCAATACATATACAAAATACACTCACCTGCCCCCACTACATATATAAATATACCACAACCCCCCCCCAGTACATATAAAAATATACCCCCCACTACATATAAAAATATACCCCCACTATATATAAAAATATACCCCCACCCCCCCACTACATTTAAAAATATACCCCCACTACATATAAAAATATACCCACCCCCCAGCCCCACTACATATAAAAATATACCCCAACAACCCCCCCACTACATATAAAAATATACACCCACTCCCCCAATGCATATAAAAAATTCCCCAACCCCCCAATACATATAAAAAATACCCCAACACATATAAAAATAGACTTACCTTGGGGATGGTCTGAGCCAGGCCCGGTGGCTGTGTGGGGCCGGTAGCTGCGGGATGAGGGGTTGACCGGTGGCTTAGTGTGGGACGGTGGTTGAGAGGGACGGTGGCTGTGGGGGAGGGCACCGTTGCTGCGAGGGGGGGGTCAATGAGCCATTGACTGCGAGAGGGCCGGTGGCTGTGGGGAGGGGGGGCCCTGGCTGCGAAGGGGGGGCTGTTTCTGTAGGAGGGCCGGTGGCTGCGGGGAGTTGCTGTGCGGGGGCCGGTGACTACGGGAAAGCCGGTGGCTGCGAGGGGGGGGCCGTTTCTGCAGGAGGGCCAGATGGCTGAAGGGGCGGTGGTTGCGGGGCACCCGGCGGCAGGTTACAGCACTTGCTGCCGGTCCCAGTTCTCTCCCGCTGCAGGCTTCTCCCTCACTGTGTGTCCCACGCCAAGGTGTCTGATGCTGACGTCACATGCGCCGGCCCCCCGGGGGTTAGCCCAGCTGACTTCTGGCGCTGACGTCAGAGAGACCCGGCGAACCCGTCAGCAACAGACACCTCGTGGGACAGACAGTGAGGGAGAAGTCTGCAGCGGGAGAGAGCCGGGACCGGCAGCAAGTGCTGTGACCTGCCGCTGGGTGCCACCCTGCGTTCGGAGAGCGGTAATACCGGACACCTACATGTCCGGTATTACCTTTCATTTTATACCGGATGCAGGGGCAAAATACCGGGCTGTCCGGTTCAAAACCGGACACCTGGCCACCCAACCATAGGTAGATCCCACAATGTGTCTATCTTGAGCTCTAACTCAAACCTCTTGGATATCACCTGTGGTGTCCCGCAAGGCTCTGTTCAGGGGCCCCTACTCTTCTCAGTGTTCATCAATGATCTTCCTACAGCTTGTAAAGGAGCTTCAATGCAAATGTATGCAGATGACACAATCTTATATGCACACAGCCCTAGCCTCTCCGACCTTGAACACATACTTCAATCTGACTTTTTGAGACTTGAAAACTGGATTTCCCAAAACAAACTATTTTTAAACACTGACAAGACTGTAACAAAGGTATTTAGGACCAAGGCTAAATTTCTTAAGCTACCAATGACGAACCTTCAGATCATAATCAACACTAATACCATCTTAGCCCCTGTCACTAATTTTAAATATCTGGACATATGGTTTTACTCCCATTTAACATTTGGGTTGCACATTGATACCCTCACATCCAAAACCTATGCCAAACTAGGTGTACTTTATAGGACAAAATCCTCCCAAAGCCAGCTGGTCAGAAAGCGTATCGCACAGCAGATGCTAATGCCAGTTATAGACTTTGGGGACATAGTATATGGCACAGCACCTCAAACTCACCTTAGCATACTAGACACCCTCTACAACTCAATACAGTTCTTCCAATTTACCCGTGCAGGTACTGCAAAGCACCCAGGCAGGTGTGGTTAATTCCAGCAGAACCAAACGTTGCCAGGGAGCACTCCATAATTTAGCAGTCCTAAATATTAAATATGTGCTGGTCCAGTGTCTGGGTTTGTCCCGATTCAGACTCGGAAACACTATAAAAGGGAAGTTGGCTCCTTTCCCCCTCACCTTAGTGTGGTGCCAAGGGATGTCTTGTGGGTACTGATGGAATTTTCCCACCGTGGTACACTTCATCTGATTTCTTGCGCAACGCACGCCCCCTCCTGCTGTCGCACGATCTAATATGTGTCAGCCAGATAGGGGTCCCCTGAGATTTTTCGAAATACTTCAAGGGTTCCTCCAAACAAAAAAGGTTGGAAATCACTGCCTTAAGGCAATGTGATCTATGACGATGCGTCACGTCACATAACCGCGCGGCGTCATTTGATGCCGCATTGTAATGGCGATGTGACCAGAAGCCGGCTGAATCCCGGTAAGTTGAGGTTGCAGATGCCTTGTGTGGCCCTCCGGCATTTAATTTAAATGCCTCGGGGAAGAGTGTGGAGCCTCTGCAACCACCCGCACCCCCTAGAAAAATCACGCGCCCCCCAGTTTGCGCACCCCTGGTATATGGTACGGCACCTCGAACCCATCTTAGCAAACTTGATACCCTCTACAATTCAATATGCTATTTTGTCCTCCAATGCAACTACAACACACATCACTGCGAAATGCGCAAAGAACTAGATTGGCCATCACTTGAGTCTTGGCGCAAAGTTCATTTTTCCTGTCTTGCCTTCAAATACATTTTGAGCAAGCTACCCGCCTATCTGAACAAGCGCCTCACCCTTGCCACACGCAGCACTTATCACCTGAGATCTGACTCCAAAGCCTGTTCTTACCGTGCACCCCACAACTGAACAATTTACCGGAGACTCTCACAGCCGCCTCCAGTCTAAGTTCTTTCAAAACTAAAGCTGTCACACATTTTAATCTGGTCTGTAACTGTTACATACGCCTATAATATATATTATCTTTAACTGTGCATACAGTTTTTACAGTATATAATGTATAACCCTGTTCATTTAATGTACCATGAATTTGTAACCATGTATTTGTCATCATAACCCTGTCCAGGACATACTTGAAAACGAGAGGTAACTCTCAATGTATTACTTCCTGGTAAAACATTTTATAAATAAATAAAACCTGTAGAAAAGATGCACTAAACAGGCTTTGGGAGAGAGATTTGTGCAAGTGGTACTGTTCTAGGAGCCTGTATTCTGTCCCCTTATATACAGGAGTCAGCTGGGCAAATATTGATATATACCTAGCCTGTAGTGAATTCTTTTATATACATACAGTGCAGTGTATATCTTTTATTTACAGCTACAATGCATTGCATACCTTTATATATGCAGTACACACCTACACTGCAGTACAGTATATACTTTTATACAGTATATACAACTACAGTGCAGTGTATTTCTTTATTTAAAGCTACCTTGCAGTATGTACCTTTATATACACCCGCAGTGTATAATTTTATATATACACACAGTTCCATGTATACACTTACATACACCTACAGTTTACCATTATATAGACCTGCAGTGTATATTTCAATATATACCTACAGCACCGTGTATACTTCTATATATAACTACAGTGCAGTGTATACTTTTATATATACAGTACCTACAGTTCAGTGTACACCATAATATAGATGTGCACTATATACTTTTATATTTAGAGTACCTATACTTTTATATTTACAGTACCTACAGTGCAGAGTATACTTTTATATATACCTACAGTGCAGTATATACTTGTATGTATACAGTACCTACAGTGCCGTGTATAGTTTTATGTATACTTTTACATACACCTGCAGTGCACTGTATACCTTTCTACAGACGTGCAGTGCATATTTATAGTGTATACCTTTATATGCACATACAATGTTGTCTATGGCATTACATACACAGGTAATGCCTGTATAATCATGGGCAACAGCATATACAGAGACAGGACAATATATAATTGTGTGTGTGTGTGTGTGTGTATATATAAAATGTGTATGTGTATATATATATATATATATATATATATATATATATATATATATATATATAGTTGCTATATGCTTTACTGTGGAGGGTTTTTGTCATTTTTTTTACCCACCATAACCTTAATAAGTGTGGTGTGTATATATATATATATATATATATATGTATGTGTATGTGTATGTGTATGTGTATGTGTATGTGTATGTGTATGTGTATGTGTATGTGTATGTGTATGTATATGTATATGTATATGTATATGTATATGTATATGTATATGTATATGTATATGTATATGTATATGTATATGTATATGTATATATATATGTGTGTGTATATGTATATATATGTGTATGTGTGTGTGTAATATATATATATATATATATATATATATATATATATATATATATATATATATATATATATATATGTGTATATATGTGTATATATATATATATATATGTATATATATATATATATGTGTATATGTATATATATATATATGTATATATAATATATATATGTATATATATATGTATATATATATGTATATATGTATATATTTATTATACACGCACACTATACACAATATGTACATATATAGCTGTTTTCATACAATCTGTGTATTAATGCTACTTTAATAACGAGTAGGAGGGCTTAGTATGAAGTACTTTGTATAACTATTAATGCAGCATTTCCAGTAACCTTAGTTGCACTGTAGGAGTTAACATCCCTGCGTAATGGAGGGGGGGAGGGGTCTGCCCATTGAGTTATGTTATAATGTGTGATGGAGGGGGAGGGGTGAAGAACCCAATCCCAGCTCCTCCCTCACCCCTGCAGATGCCAGGGGGCACCTCCAACCCCTGCAGCATGAGAATGGACAGAGGGGGGAGGCATCAGCAGACAGGGGGAGGGCACATGCAGAACAGGGGGAGGAGAGGGGAGTATTAATATCTAAACTGGGGAGGGGGAGGAATAGACCATAACATGTTTTTTTTTTTTATTTATGTTTTTTAGTCCCATTTATTTATCTGACTATATTTAAAATACACACACACTACAATTCCAAAAACCCAGAGCCTCAGCTGGGGGCACAATATAACGGGATGGGTAGGGGGCATTTGTGGGGTGTGAGATATTTTATTAACTCCAAGGTTTTTTCCCCAGACCTTAGTAGGTTGTTTTAGGGGGGCCCCTATATTCTCCCAGACCAGTAATTCCCCTGTTGGAGCAGTGAGGAGGTATTGCAGCCTCTGCACTCCCAGACACTCAATGTTACTCAGCATTTAATACACAGCATCAAGGAGAGGAGGTGATGGGGGACTGCAAGTTCTCTACCCTCTGAGACAGGACAAGGGGACACAGGGGTCTGTCATCCCCCCCAGGAACCTGCATCACCATGTGGACCCCCTTGATTTGATCACTGCACCTCCAACTTATTCTGGATCCCTCTTGCATCTGTCACTGCAACTTTGGGACCTGGCTCATGGTAGGTGACACAGTGCAAGTTGTGCATGCTGGGTGCAGTGGGGTCGCTGGGTGTAAGGTGCATAATAGGGAACCCCTTACATCTGTAGGGCTGTGTTATATGGGATGGCTGTAGGAATGATGTCTGGGACATTGCAGTCTGAGGATGTGTCTGCCTGCACAGTATTTATATATGGGATGCTGTAGGGTGAGGCTGTACATGGGGTGGAGATACAGGGTGCTGCCCCTTATATATTTAGGGGGTGACCCCCTCCTCACCCTCTGTGCTCCGCTATAAAGGGGACAGGAGGAGGGAAATTTAGGACAAGGGGGTGGGGAGACTTTGCTTAGCAGACAAGAGGCAGGAGCTGGCTAAAAATGGCCGCTTAGGAAGGGGAGGACCGAGAATCAGCACCGACGTGAACTTGGAAGTGAAGCCGGGGTGAGGCGCGCCTGGCTCGGACACTGTCTCAGACAGAGCCGTATTAAAGAGACAGGCGCACAAAACCAGCTTCACAGCCCATAGAGCTACTCCCTACTGGTATAACTGTGCCTGCAAAGGGAGTAGGGCGATCAGGGGGAACCCCTTAATAGAAAAGATTGAGGAATATATGTGCTAAAGCAATAATAATATACCCCACAAATAGGTGCTACCTGGATCTGTGTGAGCATAGACCAGATAAGTGGTCTGTATTCCCAATACATGTACTTTAATGGGGTTGTAATGTATAGGGTATGAGAGCTGAAAACGAGCCGGTCTTTGATAGTCCTACATTTATATCTAATCTAGGGTGACCTCCTGACTCCAGATTGCCTGAGCCTGTACTTGGTCATAGATACAAATCAGGACTGTCTGAGCCTGTCCCAGATCATCTGCAGTCAGGAGGTCACCCTACATTACATATAAATCAGGACTGTTCGAGTCTGTCCAAATATTGTTCATCCCACCGCTATAAAATGAAAGTGATACATCTATGGTATCTCTCAGCACTGCAGTCTAGTTTAAAAAATAATGCTGGTCAGGTCACCAGACATAAAGCTAGGACTGTTTGACCCACCCCTGAGTCTACCGTCAGGAACTCGCCCTACATTAGATATAAACCCAGCACTGTGTGAGCCTGTCCCACATAATTTGCAGTCAGGCGGTCACTGTACATTAGATAGAAACCCAGGACTGCCTGAGCCTGTCCCTGATAATCTGCAGTCAGGAAGTCACCCTGCATTACACATAAATCCAGCACTGTCTGAGCCTGTCCCTGATACTCTCCACCCAACCACTATAAAATGAAAGTGATACATCTATCTTTCTGCACTGCAGTCTAGATCTGAAAATAATGCAACTCAGGACAATGAAATCGCTTAGAAATTCAATTTCAAACTACCTCTTAAAATACCTTTCCAGCCCCTTTTATTGCGATGTCTGCAGCACAAAATGTACGTGTTGCAACAAAATTAAAGGTTCTGCATTTACTGGCTCCATATAACCTGGTGTCGCAAATAAATCAGCTGCTACATACAGCCAGGAGGCCTGCAACCCATTGCAATGGTCTAAATACCCACGGAAATAGAGAATAAACCCATTCACTTACCTGCTAGATTAAAGGAATAGATTTGTGAAACAAACAAAAAACGTTACATTCAGTTTAGTCCTCTGTATATATTTATATTCCTATTTATTTCAACTATAGCAGAAGTAGTAATAAAGTTACTTAGTTATTTCAGCTTGTGCACATGAGCTGGTGTGAACTTTTTATTCACCGTCCTAGAGAAAAACAACACTGGAATATATATATATATATATATATATATATATATATATATATATATATATATATATATATATATATATATATATATATATATATATATGTAAATCAGCACTGACTGGACTTTTTCCAATAGTAAAAGTGTTTTATCGATGAGTCAACTTTCGGTTCGTACGTGAATCTTTATCAATAATCGTCTGTGGTCCTGTACGAACCAAAATGTTGTATATATACACACATACTATATACACACATACATTTAGATAAAGAGTAATGCTGTAGTTAGTTATACAAATAAAAGCACAATAGATAATAAAAATATTATAAAACCTCTCTACATTATATTTATATATACATATACATACAGTATGAATAGTTGACTTATTTATATGTTGTGCGTGTATATATATATATATATATATATATATTTTATATATATATAATATATATATATTGTGTGGCATAGTCACAGTAGCGGTGCTCTGAGAATACACTGTAATGTTATTACTTGAAGCAGAAGACAGACACACCATAATCACAGTCGAGACATTTATTGAGTCAACACACACACACACACACACACACACATACATATATATATATATATATATATACATACATATATACATATATATATATATACATACATATATACATATATATATATATAATATAGCAATATGAACTAGGCACTCACAGCTACTTTAAAGAAATACAGTGATTTATTTCGTATATCAACATTTCAATCCTATTACAGGAGCTTTCTCATCTTGTGAAAGCTCCAGTAATAGAACCGAAATGTTGATGTACTAAATAAATCACTTTATTTCTTTAAAGTACCAGTGAGTGCCTAGTTCATATTGCTATGATTAATATTCGTTTGTACTAATGCAGCCAGGCAAGTTTTTTTTAATCACGGTTATGCGGGTGCTGCCCCAGTACAGTATATGCTGTGTATATGTATATATATATATAATGTGTGTGTGTTCTATGATCTGTACAGTATAGAGTCACAGTTACCATCTTTTTACCTTTCACCACATCTGCCAATACAGGCACTCTACCTAGTGTGTGCGACCATCATCGTGTGTGTGTGTGTGTGTGTGTGTGTGTGTGTGTGTGTGTGTGTGTGTGTGTGTGTGTGTGTGTGTGTGTGTGTGTGTGTGTGTGTGTGTGTGTGTGTGTGTGTGTATATATACAGCTCAGCCCCATTATAACGCGATTCATTACAACGCGAATCCGTTTATAACGTGATGCAAGCGTGGCTCCCAATTTTTGTATTTATGAATACCTTACAACATGATTATTGGCGTCTTAAATACTTTATTGTACAATGCATACAATTGTACATTATTTCTAACACGATCCGCTTATACCGCGATGTGATTCTTTGAACCCCAAGCGCAGCGTTATAAGAGGGTTGAGCTGTATATATATATATATATATATATATATATATATATATATAGTTGATAATTGTTCAAAATATGTATTCTGCAGATAATCAGAGAAGCAAAACATTTCCGTCGTGCTTCTAAAAGTCTGGATAGGGATGTGTTACTGATAACAGATTCCTGTATAAGGGGAAAATACCCTTTTTGTGGGGATAAACCCTCTCTCCACATCCACAGGCTGGCAGGTGATCTGGAGCAGGACTTGTAGATCAGGGGGAAAATATTTTTTATTCTCCATTAAAATATCCCTTTATTTTGTGCATGTCGTGGGGACGGGCAGGGAAGGATACTTTTTTTTTTTTT
>NC_134490.1:33838011-33864384 GCF_040206685.1 Ascaphus truei
GTAGTATCACCCACACCGGGGAGATGCAGCTCAACATCATGTGTCACTCTGTAAAGCCGCGTGTCACACCGTGAGACTGTGTGACTTGGCAGGTTTGGGACTGCAGTGTGGCAGGGACCAGCATGGCATATACCCAGCCTCTTCAGCGCTGTTTAACGCCTTAGCTGCCAGGGGATTAAAGGACATGAGGTTAAAAGCAACCCCCCACCACCCCCACTCCACCCTGTCTCACTCAGTGCATCTTCTCCACCTTCTGCGTAGAGAGATTTTCAGGCTATAGGGCAGTGTTTTTTTAATCTTTTTTTTGGTTAAGGGACCCTATCAGTATATTGTTACATTCTGAGGAACCCTAACCCTCTCTAACCGTGCGTCTGAGGTCAGATACATTGTAAGAAACCCCAACTCTGTCTGAGGTCAGATACATTGTAAGTAACCCCAACTCTCTCTAATAGCGCGTCTGAGATCAGATATATTGTAAGGAACCCCAACCCTCTCTAATAGCGCGTCTGAGATCAGATGTATTGTAAGGAACCCCAACCCTCTCTAATAACGCGTCTGAGATCAGATATATTGTAAGGAACCCCAACCCTCTCTAATGGCGCGCCTGAGATCAGATGTATTGTAAGGAACCCCAACCCTCTCTAATAACGCGTCTGAGATCAGATATATTGTAAGGAACCCCATCCCTCTCTAATAGCGCGTCTGAGATCAGATATATTGTAAGGAACCCCATCCCTCTCTAATAGTGCGTCTAAGATCAGATAAATTGTAAGGAACCCCAACACACTCTAATGGCGCGTCTGAGATCAGATGCATTGTAAGGAACCCCAACCCTCTCTAATAGCGTCTCTGAGATCAGATGCATTGTAAAGAACCCCAACCCTCTCTTATAGTGCGTCTGAGATCAGATGCATTGTAAGGAACCCCAACCCTCTCTAATAGCGTCTCTGAGATCAGATGCATTGACAATTCTTCTGTATTTGGTACAGTTTTCAAATGAGCTGAAAATTGCAGGGAACCCTTTAGGGATGCCCGCAGAACCCAAGGGTTCATGGGAACCCCTGTTGAAAAACACTGCTATAGGGGGACCCTGCAACTTTAAAAGGGATGTCATATTCAATTTTTTTTTTTTTGGTTAGTGAGGGTGGGAAGGGCTCCGTGCCGCTCGTCACTTTCACTCCTCCTTCCTACACTCTGTCTCTCTCTCTCTTTTATTTTTTCATTCTTTCTTTCTGTATCTCTGCTCATTTCTCCAATGGAGCAGAATTCACGAAGTTGCCTTACACCTCCCTCCAGGGACGTTTAATTTTGGAGCAGGAAAGGAGGGGGGGGGGGGCAGGGGGCATAGGATTTTTAAAAGCCCCGTCTCGAATTCCCCCGAGTGGCTTTATTAATTATTATTAATATTTTTTTTATTATTTGAATGTATATTTCGCGGGATTGCTCTTCATTTTTTTTTTTGGGGAGAAAAGTTGGACGTACGATCCCGTCAGCAGAAGAGGGAGAATTTTACAGCTGCTGATTTGCAAAAAGTGACTCAGTAACTTTGTGTGTACTGTATATATCAGTAGGATTTAACAGACAGCACCATACCATGATGTATTCATCTCCTTTATGTCTCACGCAGGTAAAGTGCCTTATATCCCGTCTCCTCCGCTTCTCCTGACGTGTAGGGCGCACTGATTCTCTCGCCCTTTTTTTTTTCCCCGACCTCGATGATTTTTAGGGTAATCTCCAGATGCACGCAATGAGATTTTTAATGGGTGACTAATATATCACCGGTTATTGATTTCGTATGATGTGGTGGTCTGTCGTTTGCAAAATTGCACGGGGTGGGGGGGGGGGGGGGAGGTAGTGGGGGAAACCAACGCGTTTTTAGGGGATTTTTCCGACGTTGATCTTATTCTCTTGGGATGTTTTAGAGCGCAGTAAACGAGGAACTCGTAAGTTTGAAGGAAGTGTCCGTGTCCTCAAAAGAGGTTAACATTAACCACAAAGCAAGGTTTATTTGTTCTCCTTTTTACCTGAAAGATGCCTGGTTTATAGTTTGTCTGTGTTTTTCTTGGGGGTGTTGGGGGGGGGGGGCCCTCTCTCTGCTGTGTGTCGCAGGCCTCGTTATATACTCCCTCCCCCCTCCAAAAAAAGCAAGTCACATGTCTCGCCCACACTCGGCGCTGCGCGCACCCTTTCGCCGCCCCTTGTCCCACACCCTTTCACCCGCCCTGTTGCGGGTAGGAAGGTCCCCCTCTCAAATTGTCCAATTCTGTCTTTTTTAATATGAAACTGGAAAGTCCTGGGGAGTGGAGGGGGAGGAGGTACACGGAGCAGAGCGCCCATCCTTGCTTATGTTTTTGGGGGGGTGGGGGGGGGGGGGGGCGAGATTAGACACCTCGACAGTTACTTTTTGGGACCAAATGGATTTTTAAAAATAAGCCGTGCGTGGCGCTGTGCAGCAGTCGCAATGGCGTCCCCTGCCCATTAACCCCTGGAGTGCTGAGTAGCTGTAGGGAGAGTCTGTTGACCTTACAGTGGTGAAAGGGTTAACGCCCGCTTTCCTTCAAAGTGCTTTAACGGCCCCTCTCCCCCACCAGATCAGTTTTTGGACCCTTTGAGCTGTGGAGGGGCTCTTTGCAACGGCCCCTCGGACACTCAAGGGTTTAAGTGTCCCGGATTTGTGGTGGAGTAAGGGCCTGTGGGGTGCCTGGTCTTTGAAGTGGGACGCTCCGACGTCAGTTACTCATAACCTTGGACGAGACACTTTCTATCCCAACTCCTCCGCCACCAGAGATTAGATTGTTAGCTTTGCAGGGGAGTTTGAGTGCACCTGCTGTTTAGATGTATAATGCAGCATGTGTTCACACTTTTGTGTGTGTGTGTGTGTGTGTGTGTGTGTGTGTGTGTGTGTGTGTGTGTGTGTGTGTGTGTGTGTGTGTGTGTGTGTATATATTTATATATTATGAAGCCGTCATTTTAGGTACTTTTTAAAACCTCTTTTTTGCAATATGATTTATATGTGTATGCGAAGCATTGTATACCTTTGTGTGTATAAATATACACAGAGCAGTGTATACTTGTGTAGAGCAGTGTATGCCGGTGTACAGAGCAGTGTATAGATGTGTGCAGAGTGCTGTATACTTTCGTGCAGAACAGTATATAGCTTTGTGCAGTGCAGTATATAGCAGTGTGCAGTGCAGTGTGTACCTGTGTGCAGAATAGTATATAGGCTGTCTGCAGAGCAGTATATGTCTATGTGCAGACCAGCAGGTACCTTATTGCTTATGGGATGTGCACCTACCTGCATATTCTTACCAGTGGAGTGTATATATATATATATATATATATATATATATATATATATATATATATATATATATATATATATAGATCGGTGTTTAGAACAATTGATGGCAGTGCAGGATAATGTATATCTGTGTGCAGAGCAGTGTATTACTGTGTGCTGGTCAATTTTGTGCGTCTCTCTTGGTGCATCACCTTGGTTGAGTGTCTCTGTGTAAGTGCTCAAAGCTCTGTGTCCATGTTTGTGTCACTTTGTGTGTATGTGTAGTTCTATTGCTCCATATAACCGCTCCCTATATCTCCTCATATTGGTCCATATAACTGCGCCCTATACCTCCTCCCATTGCCCCATATAACCGCTCCCTATACCTCCTCCCATTGCTCCATATAACCGCTCCCTATACCTCCTCCCATTGCTCCATATAACCGCTCCCTATATCTCCTCATATTGCTCCATATAACCGCTTTCTATAACTCCTCCTATTGCTCCATATAACTCCTCCTATTGCTCGCTATAACTCCTCCCTATATTTCATCCTGTGTATGATATTCCTGTATATTCCTGTGTGTGATATTTCTGTATATTCCTGTGTGTGATATTCCTGTATATTCCTGTGTGTGATATTTCTGTATATTTCTGTGTGTGATATCCCTGTATGTGTATGATATCCTTGTATATTCCTGTGTGTTACATCCTTGTATATTCCAGTCTGTGACATCCCTGTATACTTCTATGTGATATCCCTGCACATTGCTGTGTGTGATATTCCGGTATATTCCAGTGGGTGTGATATACCTGTATATTCCAGTATGTAATTCCCTGTGTGATATACCTGTATATTCCAGTATGTAATTCCCTGTGTGATATTCCTGTGTGTGACATCCCTGTATATCCCTTTGTGTGATTATGATGTGTGTAAGTTATCTGTATATTCCTTTGACATGTTTCTGTATATTCCTGTGTGTGATATCCCTGTATGTGTGTGATATTCCTGTATATTCCTGTGTGTGATATTCCTGTACATTCCTCTGTGTGATATTCCTGTATATTCATGTGTGTGATATTCCTGTATACTTCTGTGTGAGATATTCCTGTATATGCCGGTGTGTGATATTCCTGTGTGTGATATTCCTGTATATTCCTGTGTGTGATATTCCTGTACAATCCTGTGTGTGATATTCCTGTACAATCCTGTGTGTGTTATTCCTGTATATGCCTGTGTGTGATATTCATGTATATTCCTGTGTGTGATATTCCTGTATATTCCTGTGTGTGTTATTCCTGTATATGCCTGTGTGTGATATTCCTGTGTGTGATATTCCTGTACAATCCTATGTGAGATATTCCGGTGTGTGATATTCCTGTATATTCCTGTGTGTGATATTCCTGTATATTCCTGTGTGTGTGTTATTCCTGTGTGAGATATTCCTGTGTGTGATATTCCTGTATAATCCTATGTGTGATATTCCTGTATATTCCTAATGTGTGATATTCCTGTGTGTGATATTCCTGTATATTCCTGTGTGTGATATTCCTGTATATTCCTGTGTGTGATATTCCTGTATATTCCTGTGTGTGATATTCCTGTATACTCCTGTGTGTGATATTCCTGTATATTCATGTGTGTGATATTCCTGTATATTCCTGTGTGTGATATTCCTGTATATTCCTGTGTGAGATATTCCTGTATATGATATTGCTGTATATTTCTGTGTGTCTTATTCTTGTATATTCCTGTGTGTGATATCCATGTACATTCCTGTGTGTGATATTCCTGTATATTTGTGTGTGTGTGTGATATTCCTGTGTATTCCTGTGTGTGATATCCCTGTACATTCCTGTGTGTGATATTCCTGTATATCCCTGTGTGTGATATTCCTGTATATTCCTGTGTGTGATATTCCTGTATATTCCTGTGTGTGATATTCCTGTACATTCCTGTGTGAGATATTCCTGTGTGTGATATTCCTGTATATTCATGTGTGTGGTATTCCTGTATATTTCTGTGTGTTATATCCCTGTATATTTCTGTGTGTGATATTCCTGTATATTCCTGTGTGTGATATTCCTGTATAGTCCAGTGTGTGATATTCCTGTATATTCCTGTGTGTGATATTCCTGTATACTTCTGTGTGAGATATTCCTGTATATTCCTGTGAGATATTCCTGTATATTCCTGTGTGTGATATTCCTGTATAATCCTGTGTGTGATATCCCTGTATATTCCCATGTGTGATATTCCTGTATATTCCTATGTGTGATATTCCTGTGTGTGATATTCCTGTATATTCCTGTGTGTGATATTCCTGTATATTCCCGTGTGTGATATTCCTGTATATTCCTGTGTGTGATATTCCTGTATACTTCTGTGAGAGATATTCCTGTATATTCCTGTGTGAGATATTCCTGTGTGTGATATTCCTGTATATTCCTGTGTGTGATATTCCTGTATATTCCCGTGTGTGATATTCCTGTATATCCCTGTGCGTGATATTCCTGTGTGTGATATTCCTGTACATTCCTCTGTGTGATATTCCTGTATATTCATGTGTGTGATATTCCTGTATACTTCTGTGTGAGATATTCCTGTATATGCCTGTGTGGGATATTCCTGTATATTCCTGTGTGTGATATTCCTGTACAATCCTGTGTGTGATATTCCTGTACAATCCTGTGTGTGTTATTCCTGTATATACCTGTGTGTGATATTCATGTATATTCCTGTGTGTGATATTCCTGTATATTCCTGTGTGTGTTATTCCTGTATATGCCTGTGTGTGATATTCCTGTATATTCCTGTGTGTGATATTCCTGTACAATCCTGTGTGAGATATTCCTGTGTGTGATATTCCTGTATATTCCTGTGTGTGATATTCCTGTATATTCCTGTGTGAGATATTCCTGTATATGATATTGCTGTATATTTCTGTGTGTCTTATTCTTGTATATTCCTGTGTGTGATATCCATGTACATTCCTGTGTGTGATATTCCTGTATATTTGTGTGTGTGTGATATTCCTGTGTGTGATATCCCTGTACATTCCTGTGTGTGATATTCCTGTATATCCCTGTGTGTGATATTCCTGTATATTCCTGTGTGTGATATTCCTGTATATTCCTGTGTGTGATATTCCTGTACATTCCTGTGTGAGATATTCTTGTGTGTGATATTCCTGTATATTCATGTGTGTGATATTCCTGTATATTTCTGTGTGTTATATCCCTGTATATTTCTGTGTGTGATATTCCTTTATATTCCTGTGTGTGATATTCCTGTATAGTCCAGTGTGTGATATTCCTGTATATTCCTGTGTGTGATATTCCTGTATACTTGTGTGTGAGATATTCCTGTATATTCCTGTGAGATATTCCTGTATATTCCTGTGTGTGATATTCCTGTATAATCCTGTGTGTGATAGCCCTGTATATTCCTATGTGAGATATTCCTGTATATTCCCGTGTGATATTCCTGCACATTCCTGTGTGTGTTATTCCTGTATATTCAAGTGTGTGATATTCCTGTATATTCCCATGTGTGATATTCCTGTATATTCCTGTATATTCCTATGTGTGATATTCCTGTGTGTGATATTCCTGTATATTCCTGTGTGTGATATTCCTGTAAACTTGTGTGTGTGATATTCATGTATATTCCTGTGTGTGATATTCCTGTATACTTCTGTGAGAGATATTCCTGTATATTCCTGTGTGAGATATTCCTGTATATTCCTGTGTGTGATATTCCTGTATATTCCTGTGTGTGTTATTCCTGTATATTCCCGTGTGTGATATTCCTGTATATCCCCGTGCGTGATATTCCTGTGTGTGATATTCCTGTACATTCCTCTGTGTGATATTCCTGTATATTCATGTGTGTGATATTCCTGTATACTTCTGTGTGAGATATTCCTGTATATGCCTGTGTGTGATATTCCTGTGTGGGATATTCCTGTATGTTCCTGTGTGTGATATTCCTGTACAATCCTGTGTGTGATATTCCTGTACAATCCTGTGTGTGTTATTCCTGTATATGCCTGTGTGTGATATTCATGTATATTCCTGTGTGTGATATTCCTGTATATTCCTGTGTGTGTTATTCCTGTATATGCCTGTGTGTGATATTCCTGTATATTCCTGTGTGTGATATTCCTGTACAATCCTGTGTGAGATATTCCTGTGTGTGATATTCCTGTATATTCCTGTGTGTGTGTTATTCCTGTATATTCCTGTGTGTGATAGTCCTGTGTGTGTTATTCCTGTATATTCCTGTGTGTGATATTCCTATATAATCCTATGTGTGATATTCCTGTATATTCCTAATGTGATATTCCTGTGTGTGATATTCCTGTATATTCCTGTGTGTGATATTCCTGTATATTCCTGTGTGTGATATTCCTGTATATTCCTGTGTGTGATATCCATGTACATTCATGTGTGTGATATTCCTGTATATTCCTGTGTGTGATATTCCTGTATATTCCTGTGTGTGATATTCCTGTATATTCCTGTGTGTGATATCCCTGTACATTCCTGTGTGTGATATCCCTGTACATTCCTGTGTGTGATATTCTTGTATATTCATATGTGTGATATTCCTGTATATTCCCGTGTGTGATATTCCTGTATATTCCCGTGTGTGATATTCCTGTATATTCCCGTGTGTGGTATGCCTGTATATTCCTGTGTGTGATATTCCTGTATATTCCTGTGTGTGATATTCCTGTATATTCCTGTGTGTTATATTCCTGTATATTCCCGTGTGTGATATTCCTGTATATTCCCGTGTGTGATATTCCTGTATATTCCTGTGTGTGATATTCCTGTATATTCCTGTGTGTGATATTCCTGTATATTCCTGTGTGTGATATTCCTGTATATTCCTGTGTGTGATATTCCTGTAAATTCCTGTGTGTGATATTCCTGTATATTTGTGTGTGTGATATTCCTGTATATTTGTGTGTGTGATATTCCTGTAAATTCCTGTGTGTGATATTCCTGTATACTCCTGTGTGTGATATTCCTGTATATTCCTGTGTGTGATATACCTGTACATTACTGTGTGTGATATTCCTATATATTCCTGTGTGTAATATTCCTGTATATTCCTGTGTGTGATATTCCTGTACATTCCTGTGTGTGATATTCCTGTATATTCCTGTGTGTGATATTCCTGTACATTACTGTGTGTGATATTCCTATATATTCCTGTGTGTGATATTCCTGTATATTCCTGTGTGTGATATTCCTGTACATTCCTGTGTGTGATATTCCTGTATATTCCTGTGTGTGATATTCCTGTATATTCCTTTGTGTGATATTCCTGTATATTCCTGTGTGTGATATTCCTGTATATTTCTGTGTGTGATATTCCTGTATATTTCTGTGTGTGATATTCCTGTATATTCCTGTGTGTGATATTCCTGTAAATTCCTGTGTGTGATATTCCTGTATACTCCTGTGTGTGATATTCCTGGGTGTGATATTCCTGTATATTCCTGTGTGTGATATTCCTGTATATTCCTGTGTGTGATATTCCTGTATATTCCTGTGTGTGATATTCCTGTATATTCCTGTGTGTGATATTCCTGTGTGTGATATTCCTGTATATTCCTGTGTGTGATATTCCTGTATATTCCTGTGTGTGATATTCCTGTGTGTGATATTCCTGTATATTCCTGTGTGTGATATTCCTGTATATTCCTGTTTGTGATATTCCTGTATATTTCTGTATATCCCTGCATACTCCTGTGTGTGATATCCGTGTGTATATATATATATATATATATATATATATATATATATATATCCCTGTATATCACGATTTATCCCTGTACTTTCCCGGAGGGTATGGCTGCCTCTTCCTTCCGCTCAGGAGCCAGATGGGAAACGAGAGGGAGGTGTGAACTCTTCAACTGTTCAGAGACAGAGTCTGACCTGTCCCCACTCCAAAAATAGCAGGCATCAAATCTGAGCTGTGTGTGTGTGTGTGTGTGTGTGTGTGTGTATGTGTGTATATATATATATATATATATATATATATATATATATATATATATATATATATATATATATATATATATATTCAAAACAGTAATCTCTATAGTATACAAATAGGCTGTGTGTGTGTGTGTGTGTATATATATATATACAGTGGTTGACAAATCACCAAAAAATCTACTCGCCACACAAAAAAATCTACTCGCCACTTAAGTACCAAACGTGTGCTGCTTGGGCCAATATTTACTCGCCCGGGGGTTAAATCCACTCGCCCGGGGCGAGCAAATGTATAGGTTTGTCGAACACTGTATATATATATATTGCAGACCTGTCTAAGACATGCAAATGAACATACAGTAATATTTACAGTTGCTATATATATATATATATATATATATATATATATATATATATATATATATATATTCAAAACAGTAATCTCTATAGTATAACAAATAGGCTGTGTGTGTGTGTGTGTGTGTGTGTGTGTAGATAGTTGTGAACAGCTGTCTGTACATGAGATATGTCATACAGTGGATACATGTGCATTGCTGGTGATCACTCATATAGTGTTCATAGTTGTTTAATAATTGTACATAGATGGGTTATGTTGCACACTGGTACACACACACAAACACGCGCAGATATAAAACTACACACGCACCCCCATATGCACAGACACATGCACATGTATACTCACACACGTGGTGTCCTCACATAACCTCTGTGCCTGTTCTCAACACAAACAACTCCCGTCCCCAACCACCACCTCAGCTCCACCTGTTCCTGCTGCGGAAGTGAGACCTCAGCCCCTCGTATCTCACAGACACGAGGCCGATATTTAATCCCTTCACTGCCTGACGAGGCCTGTTACCTGCTCCGCGAGGGACCCCTCAACCCCCCTGGTGGAACCACAGGCGCCCCCCCCCCTTTTATCCTCTATCCCTGAGCCTCAGAAAATCAGACACCCCAGCTAAATAATAGCAAAGCTTCATCTGTTTGGGGTAGTCTGTTAATTGCCCTGCAGCTTCTGGAACTGGCTCTGCCCTCTGAATATTGCTCTGCATTCTTTGCTATTTGCTCTGCACTCTCCTATTTACGTGTATATCTCATGTATGGCATCTTCTGTGCAACTCAAATAAGCACAGGCATGCTGTGTAATACGTGTCAGGATCATAGAAAGGTGTGTGTGTTTATTTATCCCCTGGCGGAGCTCACAGCTCCTCCCCCCTGTTGGCCTTTCATGAAAGGAGTGCTCTTATTGGCTTGGTCTGTTGTCATGGATACAATGAACCACTCAGCTCTCAGACTGTTCTATTTACCCATAGATCACAGGGGAGCTATGGGAATTTGTTTTCATGTTAAGTGAGACCCGGGCCTACTTTATAATTATATATATATATATATATATATATATATATATATATATATATATATATTTTATATATAAATATATATTTAAAGTTAATAGGGTCAATGGCTCCTTCATCTTATATTGAAAGAAGGCCGTATACACACTAATTACTATAAGTTAATAGGGTCGGTGATGCATCCCTATGGTGGGATAGGAGTGATTCTCACGCAAGAGATTCATATAAGATAATAGTGTCAGCGACGCTTCTTCCCCCTGAGGGGGTTATGAGGGCGTCTCACACTTGTTATTCTTATTATCAATAAGATAACTGTATCCCTGCAAGTCTCACCTCCGTCCCTTCACTCTAGTGCAGGGGTGGACAACTCCAGACCTCAAGGGCCACCTGACCGCGAGTGGCCCTTGAGGACTCGAGTTGGCAACCCCTGCTCTACTGCGCCCCCTATGTGAGATGCCCTCTTACCACACAGGAGCCGAGGCAGGTGTCGCTGACCCCTTTTTAGAAGCTGCAATCCTACTGAATTCCTTTGCTTTGTCCTGACTCAGATATTTGTCCTTGAACCTGAAAAACAATTAAATTACGGGTCAGTCAAGGTGCGACACGGCTGGCTGCCTTTTTGTGCTAATCGTCTTTTGCGGCTAGAGAGGCCAGAACCGTATACATTGTGAAAGAGGGTTTCATTTTGCAACCAACTCCCAAGTGGATTGCATTAAAATTGCCTCCCTCTTTCTGTCGTACGCAGGACGAATTCCACCCCTTCATTGAGGCTCTGCTGCCCTACGTCCGGGCTTTTTCCTACACCTGGTTCAACCTGCAGGCGCGCAAACGCAAGTACTTCAAGAAGCACGAGAAGAAGATGACGAAGGAGGAGGAAAGAGGGGTGAAGGACGAGCTGCTGAACGAGAAGGCGGAGGTGAAGCAGAAGTGGGCCTCCCGCCTGCTGGCCAAGCTGCGCAAGGACATCCGGCCCGAGTTCCGCGAGGACTTTGTGCTATCTATCACCGGCAAGAAGGCGGCGACCTGCGTGCTGTCCAACCCCGACCAGAAGGGAAAGATGAGGAGGATCGACTGCCTGCGGCAGGCGGACAAAGTTTGGAGGCTTGACCTGGTGATGGTCATCCTGTTTAAGGGCATCCCATTGGAGAGCACGGACGGGGAGAGGCTGGTGAAGGCCGGCCACTGCTCCAACTCCCTGCTGTGCGTGCAGCCTCACCACATCAGCGTCTCTGTCAAGGAGCTGGACCTCTACCTGGCCTACTTTATTCGGGAGAGAGGTAAGACAGGACAAAGACCCTTGTTCACCTCCCCCCAGTCACCAACACCCCAACTCCTCTCCCCACCTCTGCTCCTTCCCCTACCCATTCCCCCTTCACTACCGTACCTGCCACTATCTCCCGGTTTTTACTGGAGGGTAAAGGACCCCAGACAGTTTGAAAGAAAGATATAGAGACACGCAGGGCCTGATATGTGTTTGTCATATGACTGCTTCTATTACTCCATATAACTGCTCCCTATAACTTCTCCTATTGCTCCACTTAACCTCTTCCTATACCTCCTCATATTGCTCCATATAACCGCTCCCTATAACTCCTCCTATTGCTCCATATAACCTCTCCTATAACTCCTCCTATTGCCACATATAACCTCTCCCTATAACTCCTCCTATTGCTCCATATAACCTCTCCTATAACTCCTCCTATTGCCACATATAACCTCTCCCTATAACTCCTCCTACATTCCCCATATAACCGCTCCCTATAACTGCTCCTATTGCTCCATTTAACCGCTCCCTATAACTCCTCCTACATCCCCCATATAACGTCTCCCTATAACTGCTCCTATTGCCCCATATAACGTCTCCCTATAACTCCTCCTCTTGCTCCATATAGCCACTCCCTGTAACTCCTATTGCCCCATATAACCGCCCCTAGCTTGTGACACACTCAGGAGTTTGGTTATCATTGGGTAGTATTACCCTGAGGGGCAGGTAAGATTAATACCTCCCCGAACTCCACAGTCCCAGGAAGATGGGGGATTTTGCTCTCCAACCTTGACTGTAAATGTCCCTGTTCCCACAGTCACCTGACCCAGTAATTGCTTAGAATCCCATTAATCCTAAATAAAGGGACTTACTGCAGAGTTAATTAACTCCTTCCCTGCCGTTTAACAAACATTAGTTTGTTAAAACCCAAGTCGTATGACCGGCCTACATGGAAGTAATGAGTGAAAACCCCCCAGGCCAGGGGGTCTCAACTCCAATTCTCAAAACTCCCCAACAGGTCAGGTTTTAAGGATTTCCCAGCTTCAGCGCAGGTGGCTCAATCTGAGCCACTGATTGTCCCACCTGTGCTGAACCTGGGACATCCTTAAAATTAGGGGGTCTTGAGGACTGGAGTTGAGCCCCTCAGCCCTAGCCAATTAACACCTGCTCTCATGTTGAACACGTGTTTCTCCGTATGGGGCAAGTTTAAAAGGTTTGCAAATTCCTACCCTATAGCCAGATCCCACAAAACACAAACCCTGCATAATAATGCAGCACATGCTGCTGTCTATAGGCTCTGGGCTCTCACTTATAAGGAATTTCTGGGGAATCCTTTTCAACAGCGGCCATATTTTTGAGACCCCACAGAAATGACTTTACCTGAATATTTATCTGCGGATTAAAAAGGAAGAATTACTGAGGGACTTCTAAATCTCTACTCATTCCCCCAATGCAGCATGGTGAGAAGTCGTATATCCATCACCGTTCTCCCTCCCTCTCTCCTTCCCTCCCCCCTTCCCCTCCCCCTCCCCCCCCCCCCCCCCCCCCCCGCTCTCTCTCTCTCCCCTGTCTCTCTTTCTCACTCTCTCTCTCCCCGGTCTCTCTTTCTCACTCTCTCTCTCCCCTGTCTCTCTTTCTCACTCTCTCTCTCCCCTGTCTCTCTTTCTCACTCTCTCTCTCCCCTGTCTCTCTTTCTCACTCTCTCTCTCCCCTGTCTCTCTTTCTCACTCTCTCTCTCCCCGGTCTCTCTTTCTCACTCTCTCTCTCCCCTGTCTCTCTTTCTCACTCTCTCTCTCCCCTGTCTCTCTTTCTCACTCTCTCTCTCCCCTGTCTCTCTTTCTCACTCTCTCTCTTTTTTACATCAGCACAATTCTCTCAGCCGCCCTCCCGACTCCTTAAGGTTTGAACTCTGGGGAAAATTGGTCTGGAACATTGTGTCCCCTCTGAGGGAGAGAGTGCGCCTGTGTGCGCCTGTGTGCGCATGTGTGTCTATACGAATATGTGTGCACATCTGCCTGCCTGTGTGCGCTTTCTGTGTGTCTGTGCAACTGTGTGTCTCTGCCTGTGTACGTGTGTGTCTATGCAATTATGTGTGTGCGAATGTGTACGTCTGCCTGTGTGCGCCTATGCAAGTATGTGTTTGCATCTGCCTGTGTGCTAGTATGTGTTTGCGTCTGCCTGTGTGCTAGTATGTGTTTGCGTCTGCCTGTGTGCTAGTATGTGTTTGCGTCTGCCTGTGTGCTAGTATGTGTTTGCGTCTGCCTGTGTGCTAGTATGTGTTTGCGTCTGCCTGTGTGCTAGTATGTGTTTGCGTCTGCCTGTGTGTGCGTGTGTTTGGGCGAGTATGTGTGTGTTCAAGATTGTGTGTGTGTGTGTCTGTGCAAGTATGTGTCTCTGCGTGTGCACGTGTGTATCTATGCAATTATGTGTGCACATCTGCGTGTCTGGGCGAGTGTGTACGTCTGCCTGTGTGTGCCTATGCAAGTATGTGTGTGCATTTGCCTGTGTGAGTATGTGTGTGTGTGTCTGCCTGTGCTAGAATGTGTGCATCTGTCTGTGTGCGAGTATGTGTTTGCTTCTGTCTGTGTGCGCATGTGTGTCTGTGCAAGTGTGTGTTTGCGTCTGCCTGTGTGCGCATGTGTGTCTGTGCAAGTATGCGTCTGCCTGTGTGTGTATGTGTCTGCCAGTTTGTGTGCGCAAGATTGTGTGTGCAAGAGTGTGTGCCTCTCTTCCCCTTTTCTCCCTCTCCCCCTTATCTCGCTCTCTGCTCTCCCACGTTCCCCCTCTGTCCCCCTTCTCTCTTTTTTCCTCATTGCGTTTTTTTTTGCAGAACTTGCTTTTTAACAAATTCACTTTTTTTTAACTTACTGGTTCTGGGCAAAAGAGAGAGAGGAGAGGGGAAAACGGGAAGAGAGGAGAGGGGGAAACGGGAAGAGAGGAGAGGGGGAAATGGGAAGAGAGGAGAGGGGGAAATGGGAAGAGAGGAGAGGGGGAAACGGGAAGAGAGGAGAGGGGGAAACGGGAACAGAGAGGAGAGGGGGAAACGGGAACAGAGAGGAGAGGGGGAAACGGGAACAGAGAGGAGAGGGGGAAACGGGAAGAGAGGAGAGGGGGAAACGGGAAGAGAGGAGAGGGGGAAACGGGAAGAGAGGAGAGGGGGAAACGGGAACAGAGAGGAGAGGGGGAAACGGGAACAGAGAGGAGAGGGGGATACGGGAACAGAGAGGAGAGGGGGGAACAGAGAGGAGAGGGGGAAACGGGAACAGAGAGGAGAGGGGGAAACGGGAACAGAGAGGAGAGGGGGGAAACGGGAACAAAGAGGAGAGGGGGGAACAGAGAGGAGAGGGGGAAACGGGAACAGAGAGGAGGGGGGAAGAGAAAGAAGAGGTGGACATGGGAAGAGTGAGGATGGGGTAGAAAGGACAGGGGGAAATGGGAAGAGAGGACGGGGAAAGGGAAGAGAAAGGAGAGGGGTAAATGGGAAGAGAGAGGAGGGGAGAAGAGAAAGGAGAGGGGGAAACGGGGAGAGAGGAGGGAGAAAGAGAAAGGAGAGGAAGAGAAAGGAGAGAGGGAAATGGAAAGAGAGAGGAGGGGGAAACGGGGAGAGGAGGGGGGAAACGGGGAGAGGAGAGAGGAAACGGAAGAGAGAGGAAGGGGGAAGAGAAATGAGGGGGGAACGGGAAGAGAGGATGGGGTGAAAGAGAAAGTAGGGGGGAAACGGAAAGAGTGGAGGGGGAAGAGAAAGGAGAGGTGGAAACGGAAAGAGAGAGGAGGGGAAAACGAGAAGAGAAAGGAGAGGGAGAAACAGGAAGAGAGAAGAGGGGGAAACGGGGAGAGAGAGGAGGGGGAAATGGGAAGAGAGAACAGGGGGAAAGGGAAGTGAAAGGAGAGGGGTAAATGGGAAGAGAGAGGAGGAAGAAGAGAAAGGAGAGGGGGAAACGGGGAGAGAGGAGGGAGAAAGAAAAAGGAGAAGGGGAAACTGAAAGAGAGAGGAGAGGGGAAGAGAAAGGAGAGAGGGAATGGAAAGGGAGAGGAGGGGGGAGACGGAAGAGAAAGGAGGGGGGGAAGAGAAAGGAGGGGGGAAACGGAAAGAGAGGAGGGGAAGAGAAAGGAGAGGTGGAAACGGAAAGAGAGAGGAGGGGGAAACGAGGAGCGGAGGGGGGAAACGGGAAGAGAGAGGAGGGGGAAGAGAAAGGAGGGGGGGAAACGGGAAGAGAAAGGAGAGGGAGAAACGGGAAAAGGGGGAAGAGAGAGGAGAGATGGAAGAGAAAAGAGAGGGGGAAATGGGGAGAGAGAGGAGGGGAAGAGAAAGGAGAGGGAGAAGAGGAAAGAGAGAAGAGGGGGGAGGAGAGGGGGAAACGAAAAGAGAGAAGGGGGAAGAGAAAGGAGAGGAGGAAACGGGAAGAGAGGGGAAAACAGAGAGAGAGCAAGGGAGACGGAAAGAGAGAGGGTTGAGAGGGGGAGATCGAAAGAACAAGGCGTTGAGCGAAGAGAAAGGGGGAGAGGGAAATAGAGAGAAGGAGGAGGAGAAAATGGACAAAGATAGAGTCAGGACACATAGAGGCAACTGTCCTCTCTCTCTTCCCCTGTTACATCTCTCTCTCTCTCCTGTCAGGGCGCTCTCTCTCTCCCCGTTAGAGCGTGCACATTCCCTCTCCCTGTGAGATTGTGCTCCCCCTGTTAGAGCGCTCTCTATCTCCCCTCTCACTCCCTCTAACCCCCCCCCCCCACGGCTGTGCCCTGAGACATGCAGCAGATGGTACCAGTCTGCCTGGCAGAGTGAGGGAGGATCCCTTCTGTCATTATCACTGTGCCAGGGCTGCACAGATGGGCATTAACCCTCAACCCGCCGCTGCCACCTGCTCTGCGATCGCCTTTACCCTTCTCTGTCTCGCGTCTTCTTTTCCTCTCCCCTTTTCCACGTTATCACTCTTTTCCTTCTCTATTTCCCCCTCCCCTCTAAATCTCCCCTCTCTCTCTATCCTTTTATCCCTGACCCTCTCTTGTATATACTTTGTGTCAGTTGTCCTTGACAGGAGAGAGGTGGCAGTCCCTGCCCCATTAGATGTAGCCCTCCTCCCTCCCCATCTCCCTGGGCACCTCTCTCCCTGGCACATTATCAGGGGGCACCCAGCCAACAGCAGTCTCCATAGAATGGCGCTGAGCCCGGCATGGGGGGGCGGGTAGCGCGGCTCTGATGTGACAGGTGCGGATCTGTCCTCCCCCCAATTATAATCACGGAGACACAATACAAACATCTCACTTTCAATTCACTTTAATTCTCTCCTCTTTTTCTCCATCTCCCGCTCCATCAGAGGGCTCCCTCTCTCTCCCTTTCTCCATCTCCCCCTCTCTCCATCTCCCCCTCTCTCCCTCTCTCTCTCTCTTTCTCCATCTCCCTCTCTCTCTTTCTCCATCTCTCTCTTTCTCCATCTCCCTCTCTCTCTTTCTCCATCTCCCTCTCTCTATTTTTCCCTCTCTCTTTTCCCCTCGCCCTCCCCCATCCTCTCTCTCCATCTCCCTCTCTCTCCCTCTGTCTCTTGCACTGTCTCTAACACACACTCATAGAAGTTACAGGGAGCGGTTATATGGGGCAATAGGAGGAGTTATAGGGAGCGGTTATATGGGGCAATAGGAGGAGTTTTATAGGGAGCAGTTATATGGGGCAATAGGAGGAGTTATAGGGAGCGGGTAATATGTGGCAATAGGAGGAGTTATAGGGAGAGATTATATGGGGCAATAGGAGGAGCTATAGGGAGTGGTTATATGGGGCAATAGGAGGATAGGGAGCGGTTATATGGGGCAATAGGAGGAGTTATAGGGAGCGGTTATATGGGGCAATAGGAGGAGTTATAGGGAGCGGTTATATGGGGCAATAGGAGGAGTTATAGGGAGCGTTTATATGTGGCAATAGGAGGAGTTATAGGGGCGGGTAATATGTGGCAATAGGAGGAGTTATAGGGAGAGATTATATGGGGCAATAGTAGGAGCTATAGGGAGTGGTTATATGGGGCAATAGGAGGAGTTATAGGGAGCGGTTATATGGGGCAATAGGAGGAGTTATAGGGAGCGGTTATATGGGGCAATAGGAGGAGTTATAGGAGCGGTTATATGGAGCAATAGGAGGCGTTATAGGGGCGGGTAATATGTGGCAATAGGAGGAGTTATAGGGAGAGATTATATGGGGCAATAGGAGGAGCTATAGGGAGTGGTTATATGGAGCCCTGTTATAGGGAGATGTTATTAGGGGAGTTATAGGGAGCAATAGGAGTTACAGGACGTGGTTATATGGAGTAATAGTAGGTTTTACAGGCTTACATACCAGAATATTATTCCTGTGATGCTGTGGGTATTATTATTTTATGTATATAGTACCAGGCTACTGGTGTTACTCTTGGAATGATGCTGTGAGTATTGTATTACTATATGATTGTGTGGGTATTGTGTTACTCATGGTATCATGATATGTTATTCATTGTATCATGCTGTAGGTATTGTTGTTACTCAGGGTATCATGCTGCATGGGTTGGTGTTATTCAGGGTATCATGATGTAGGTGTTGTTGTTACTCGGGTATCATGCTGTAGGCATGGGCTGCGCTTATAGTGCCAGCGACGCAACGTCGCGCCAAAACAAATGCATTGCTGCCGTTGCATGCGCTTATAGTAAGCGCGGAGCGACGGCTTGGTCGCGATCGCTGGAAGTCATCTCAATTGGATTTTTCCAGCGACCGCAGCCTGACGTTGCTGTCGCGTCACCGGCACTATAAGCGCGGCCTTACTCTGGGTATCACGCTGTCGCGTCAGCGGCACTATAAGCGCGGCCTTACTCTGGGTATCACGCTGTCGCGTCACCGGCACTATAAGCGCAGCCTTACTCTGGGTATCACGCTGTCGCGTCGCCGGCACTATAAGCGCGGCCTTACTCTGGGTATCACGCTGTCGCGTCGCCGGCACTATAAGCGCAGCCTTACTCTGGGTATCACGCTGTCGCGTCGCCGGCACTATAAGCGCAGCCTTACTCTGGGTATCACGCTGTCGCGTCACCGGCACTATAAGCGCGGCCTTACTCTGGGTATCACGCTGTCGCGTCACCGGCACTATAAGCGCAGCCTTACTCTGGGTATCATGATGTCACATCGCCGGCACTATAAGCGCAGCCTTACTCTGGGTATCACGCTATCGCGTCGCCGGCACTATAAGCGCGGCCTTACTCTGGGTATCACGCTGTCGCGTCACCGGCACTATAAGCGCGGCCTTACTCTGGGTATCACGCTGTCGCGTCGCCGGCACTATAAGCGCAGCCTTACTCTGGGTATCACGCTGTCGCGTCGCCGGCACTATAAGCGCAGCCTTACTCTGGGTATCACGCTGTCGCGTCACCGGCACTATAAGCGCAGCCTTACTCTGGGTATCGTGCTGTCACATCGCCGGCACTATAAGCGCGGCCTTACTCTGGGTATCACGCTGTCGCGTCGCCGGCACTATAAGCGCAGCCTTACTCTGGGTATCGTGCTGTCACATCGCCGGCACTATAAGCGCGGCCTTACTCTGGGTATCACGCTGTCGCGTCGCTGGCACTATAAGCGCAGCCTTACTCTGGGTATCGTGCTGTCACATCGCCGGCACTATAAGCGCGGCCTTACTCTGGGTATCACGCTGTCGCGTCGCCGGCACTATAAGCGCAGCCTTACTCTGGGTATCACGCTGTCGCGTCACCGGCACTATAAGCGCGGCCTTACTCTGGGTATCACGCTGTCGCGTCACCGGCACTATAAGCGCAGCCTTACTCTGGGTATCATGATGTCACATCGCCGGCACTATAAGCGCAGCCTTACTCTGGGTATCACGCTATCGCGTCGCCGGCACTATAAGCGCGGCCTTACTCTGGGTATCACGCTGTCGCGTCACCGGCACTATAAGCGCGGCCTTACTCTGGGTATCACGCTGTCGCGTCGCCGGCACTATAAGCGCAGCCTTACTCTGGGTATCACGCTGTCGCGTCGCTGGCACTATAAGCGCGGCCTTACTCTGGGTATCACGCTGTCGCGTCGCCGGCACTATAAGCGCAGCCTTACTCTGGGTATCACGCTGTCGCGTCGCCGGCACTATAAGCGCAGCCTTACTCTGGGTATCACGCTGTCGCGTCGCCGGCACTATAAGCGCAGCCTTACTCTGGGTATCACGCTGTCGCGTCGCCGGCACTATAAGCGCGGCCTTACTCTGGGTATCACGCTGTCGCGTCGCTGGCACTATAAGCGCAGCCTTACTCTGGGTATCGTGCTGTCACATCGCCGGCACTATAAGCGCGGCCTTACTCTGGGTATCACGCTGTCGCGTCGCCGGCACTATAAGCGCAGCCTTACTCTGGGTATCACGCTGTCGCGTCGCCGACACTATAAGCGCGGCCTTACTCTGGGTATCGTGCTGTCACATCGCCGGCACTATAAGCGCAGCCTTACTCTGGGTATCACGCTGTCGCGTCGCCGGCACTATAAGCGCGGCCTTACTCTGGGTATCACGCTGTCGCGTCGCCGGCACTATAAGCGCGGCCTTACTCTGGGTATCGTGCTGTCACATCGCCGGCACTATAAGCGCAGCCTTACTCTGGGTATCGTGCTGTCACATCGCCGGCACTATAAGCGCGTCCTTACTCTGGGTATCACGCTGTCACGTCGCCGGCACTATAAGCGCGGCCTTACTCTGGGTATCACGCTGTCGCGTCGCCGGCACTATAAGCGCAGCCTTACTCTGGGTATCGTGCTGTCACAATATACTTTTCAACACCTGACCTTACACCTGCTGTACAAACCAAAGTTTCTGAATGTCTCTCTGCTATATCATCCTGGATGGCCCTCCGACGCCTTAAACTCAACATGGCTAAAACAGAGCTCCTCATACTTCCTCCCAAACCTGGCCCTACTACCTCCTTCCACATTACTGTTGGAACTACAATCATTCACCCAGTAGCCCAAGCACGCTGCCTAGGGGTCACACTCGACTCCTCTCTCACATTCGCCCCTCACATTCAAAACATTTCTAAAACTTGTCGCTTTTTCCTCCGCAATATAACTAAGATACGCCCTTTCCTCTGTTGTTCGACTGCTAAAACTCTGACTCAGGCCCTCATTCTCTCCCGTCTTGATTACTGTAACCTCCTGCTGTCTGGCCTTCCTGCCTCTCACCTGTCTCCCCTACAATCTATCCTAAATGCTGCTGCCAGAATCACTCTACTCTTTCCTAGATCTGTCTCAGCATCTCCCCTCATGAAATCCCTCTCCTGGCTTCCGATCAAATCCCGCATCTCACACTCCATTCTTCTCCTCACTTTTAAAGCTTTACACTCTTCTGCTCCTCCTTACATCTCAGCCCTAATTTCTCGCTATGCACCATCCCGACTCTTGCGTTCTGCTCAAGGATGTCTACTTTCTACCCCCTTTGTATCTAAAGCCCTCTCCCGCCTTAAACCTTTTTCACTGACTGCCCCACACCTCTGGAATGCCCTTCCCCTCAGTACCCGACTAGCACCCTCTCTATCCACCTTTAAGACCCACCTTAAGACACACTTGCTTAAAGAAGCATATGAATAGCACTGTGGATATTCTGAACACAGGATACATAAAGATTGGCCCCCTGCAGACGCACTTACCAGAACTCCCTCCTACTGTCTCTGTACGTTCTCCCTACCTACCAATTAGAATGTAAGCTCCTCAGGGCAGGGACTCCTCTTCCGAAATGTTACTTTTATGTCTAAAGCACTTATTCCCATGATCTGTTATTTATATTATCTGTTATTTATTTGATTACCACATGTATTACTACTGTGAAGCGCTATGTACACTAATGGCGCTATATAAATAAAGACATACAATACAATACAATACAATACATCGCCGGCACTATAAGCGCGGCCTTACTCTGGGTATCACGCTGTCACGTCGCCGGCACTATAAGCGCAGCCTTACTCTGGGTATCGCTGTCGGTCACCGCATAAAGCGCAGGCCTTACTCTGGGTATCCGCTGTCGCGTCGCCGGCACTATAAGCGCGGCCTTACTCTGGGTATCACGCTGTCGCGTCGCCGGCACTATAAGCGCGGCCTTACTCTGGGTATCACGCTGTCGCGTCACCGGCACTATAAGCGCGGCCTTACTCTGGGTATCACGCTGTCGCGTCGCCGGCACTATAAGCGCGGCCTTACTCTGGGTATCACGCTGTCGCGTCGCCGGCACTATAAGCGCAGCCTTACTCTGGGTATCACGCTGTCGCGTCGCCGGCACTATAAGCGCAGCCTTACTCTGGGTATCACGCTGTCGCGTCGCCGGCACTATAAGCGCAGCCTTACTCTGGGTATCACGCTGTCGCGTCGCCGGCACTATAAGCGCAGCCTTACTCTGGGTATCATGCTGTCGCGTCGCCGGCACTATAAGCGCAGCCTTACTCTGGGTATCACGCTGTCGCGTCGCCGGCACTATAAGCGCGGCCTTACTCTGGGTATCACGCTGTCGCGTCGCCGGCACTATAAGCGCGGGCTTAGCTCTGGGTATCACGCTGTCGCGTCAGCCGGCACTATAAGCGCAGCCTTACTCTGGGTATCACGCTGTCGCGTCGCCGGCACTATAAGCGCGGCCTTACTCTGGGTATCACGCTGTCACAGTCGCCGGCACTATAGCGCAGCCTTACTCTGGGTATCGTGCTGTCACATCGCCGGCACTATAAGCGCAGCCTTACTCTTGGGTATCACGCTGTCGCGTCGCCGGCACTATAAGCGCGCCTTACTCTGGGTATCACGCTGTCACGTCGCCGGCACTATAAGCGCGGTCTTACTCTGGGTATCACGCTGTCACGTCGCCGCACTATGAAGCGCAGCCTTACTCTGGGTATCACGCTGTCAGCAGTCGCCGGCACTATAAGCGCGGCCTTACTCTGGGTATCACGCTGTCGCGTCGCGGCACTATAAGCGCAGCCTTACTCTGGGTATCACGCTGTCAGCGTCGCCGGCACTATAAGCGCGGCCTTACTCTGGGTATCACGCTGTCAGCGTCGCCGGCACTATAAGCGCAGCCTTACTCTGGGTATCGTGCTGTCGCGTCGCCGGCACTATAAGCGCAGCCCTACTCTGGGTATCACGCTGTCGCGTCGCCGGCACTATAAGCGCGGCCTACTCTGGGTATCACGCTGTCGCGTCACACCGGCACAGCGCGGCCTTACTCTGGGTATCACGCTGTCGCGTCACCGGCACTATAAGCGCGGCCTTACTCTGGGTATCACGCTGTCGCGTCGCCGGCACTATAAGCGCAGCCTTACTCTGGGTATCACGCTGTCGCGTCACCGGCACTATAAGCGCAGCCTTACTCTGGGTATCACGCTGTCGCGTCACCGGCACTATAAGCGCAGCCTTACTCTGGGTATCACGCTGTCGCGTCGCCGGCACTATAAGCGCAGCCTTACTCTGGGTATCACGCTGTCGCGTCGCCGGCACTATAAGCGCAGCCTTACTCTGGGTATCACGCTGTCGCGTCGCCGGCACTATAAGCGCGGCCTTACTCTGGGTATCGTGCTGTCGCGTCGCCGGCACTATAAGCGCAGCCTTACTCTGGGTATCACGCTGTCGCGTCACCGGCACTATAAGCGCAGCCTTACTCTGGGTATCACGCTGTCGCGTCGCCGGCACTATAAGCGCAGCCTTACTCTGGGTATCACGCTGTCGCGTCGCCGGCACTATAAGCGCGGCCTTACTCTGGGTATCACGCTGTCGCATCGCCGGCACTATAAGCGCAGCCTTAATCTGGGTATCACGCTGTCACGTCGCCGGCACTATAAGCGCAGCCTTACTCTGGGTATCACGCTGTCGCGTCGCCGGCACTATAAGCGCGGCCTTACTCTGGGTATCACGCTGTCGCGTCGCCGGCACTATAAGCGCGGCCTTACTCTGGGTATCGTGCTGTCACATCGCCGGCACTATAAGCGCAGCCTTACTCTGGGTATCACGCTGTCGCGTCGCCGGCACTATAAGCGCGGCCTTACTCTGGGTATCACGCTGTCGCGTCGCCGGCACTATAAGCGCGGCCTTACTCTGGGTATCACGCTGTCGCGTCGCCGGCACTATAAGCGCGGCCTTACTCTGGGTATCACGCTGTCGCGTCGCCGGCACTATAAGCGCGGCCTTACTCTGGGTATCACGCTGTCACATCGCCGGCACTATAAGCGCGGCCTTACTCTGGGTATCACGCTGTCACATCGCCGGCACTATAAGCGCGGCCTTACTCTGGGTATCACGCTGTCACATCGCCGGCACTATAAGCGCGGCCTTACTCTGGGTATCACGCTGTCGCGTCGCCGGCACTATAAGCGCGGCCTTACTCTGGGTATCACGCTGTCGCGTCGCCGGCACTATAAGCGCGGCCTTACTCTGGGTATCACGCTGTCACATCGCCGGCACTATAAGCGCGGCCTTACTCTGGGTATCACGCTGTCGCGTCGCCGGCACTATAAGCGCGGCCTTACTCTGGGTATCACGCTGTCGCGTCGCCGGCACTATAAGCGCGGCCTTACTCTGGGTATCACGCTGTCGCGTCGCCGGCACTATAAGCGCGGCCTTACTCTGGGTATCACGCTGTCGCGTCGCCGGCACTATAAGCGCGGCCTTACTCTGGGTATCACGCTGTCGCGTCGCCGGCACTATAAGCGCGGCCTTACTCTGGGTATCACGCTGTCGCGTCGCCGGCACTATAAGCGCGGCCTTACTCTGGGTATCACGCTGTCACGTCGCCGGCACTATAAGCGCAGCCTTACTCTGGGTATCGTGCTGTCGCGTCGCCGGCACTATAAGCGCGGCCTTACTCTGGGTATCACGCTGTCACGTCGCCGGCACTATAAGCGCGGCCTTACTCTGGGTATCACGCTGTCACGTCGCCGGCACTATAGAGCGCGGCCTTACTCTGGGTATCACGCTGTCACATCGCCGGCACTATAAGCGCGGCCTTACTCTGGGTATCACGCTGTCGCGTCGCCGGCACTATAAGCGCGGCCTTACTCTGGGTATCGTGCTGTCGCGTCGCCGGCACTATAAGCGCGGCCTTACTCTGGGTATCACGCTGTCGCGTCGCCGGCACTATAAGCGCAGCCTTAATCTGGGTATCACGCTGTCGCGTCGCCGGCACTATAAGCGCGGCCTTACTCTGGGTATCACGCTGTCGCGTCGCCGGCACTATAAGCGCAGCCTTACTCTGGGTATCGTGCTGTCGCGTCGCCGGCACTATAAGCGCGGCCTTACTCTGGGTATCGTGCTGTCGCGTCGCCGGCACTATAAGCGCGGCCTTACTCTGGGTATCACGATGTCACATCGCCGGCACTATAAGCGCGGCCTTACTCTGGGTATCACGCTGTCGCGTCGCCGGCACTATAAGCGCGGCCTTACTCTGGGTATCACGCTGTCGCGTCACCGGCACTATAAGCGCGGCCTTACTCTGGGTATCACGCTGTCGCGTCGCCGGCACTATAAGCGCGGCCTTACTGTGGGTATCACGCTGTCGCGTCGCCGGCACTATAAGCGCGGCCTTACTGTGGGTATCACGCTGTCGCGTCGCCGGCACTATAAGCGCGGCCTTACTCTGGGTATCACGCTGTCGCGTCGCCGGCACTATAAGCGCGGCCTTACTCTGGGTATCACGATGTCACATCGCCGGCACTATAAGCGCGGCCTTACTCTGGGTATCGTGCTGTCGCGTCGCCGGCACTATAAGCGCGGCCTTACTCTGGGTATCACGCTGTCGCGTCGCCGGCACTATAAGCGCGGCCTTACTGTGGGTATCACGCTGTCGCGTCGCCGGCACTATAAGCGCGGCCTTACTGTGGGTATCACGCTGTCGCGTCGCCGGCACTATAAGCGCGGCCTTACTCTGGGTATCACGCTGTCGATATTGCTGGTTCTGTTGTGGGCATTAGTATTACTGTGGGTATTAATATCATTACGGGTATCATGCTGTGATCTCTCTCTCTCTCCCCGACCCACCTTTTCTCTCTCCCCCCCCACCTTTTCTATCTCCCCCCACCCATCTTTTCTCTCCCCCCCCCCCACCTTTTCTCTCCCCCCCCCCACCTTTTTTCTCCCTCCCCACCTTTTCTCTCTCCCCTCTCTTTCCTCCCTCTCTTTGTTTCCCCACTTTCCCTCTTTCCCTCATTTCTCTCTTTCCCTCCTTTCTCTCTCCCTCCCTCCCTGTTTCCCTCCCTCCCTGTTTCCCTCTCTCCCTCCCCGTTTCCCTCTCGCCGTCCCTGTTCCCCTCTCTCCCTCCCTGTTCCCCTCCCTCCCTCCCTCCCTGTTCCCCTTTCTTCCTCCCTCCCTCTTCCCCTCTCTCCCTCCCTCCCTCCCTCCCTCTTCCCCTCTCTCCCTCCCTCTTCCCCTCTCTCCCTCCCTCCCTCCCTGTTCCCCTCTCTCCCTCCCTGTTC